>NW_001849512.1:99947-136892 GCF_000209065.1 Trypanosoma cruzi
CATGTTGCTCGGTGTGTGCTGACGCGTGACAAATAGCGATAAACCCGCCGTGACTCCTGCTGCTGGTGGTGGCAGTCGTTTTGTGCTCCTTCTGTTGCTGTTCCGTTTGTCTGTCTGCGTGAGTTGTTGTTGTTGGGAGTGACTGCGGTGGGGATGATGATGCCACTCACTGTGGATGGGTAACGGTATTTATTGTTTTACCCCTTGTTTTCTCTCTGCTTATTTCCTCTATTTCTTCTCAATCGCACACGAAGAAGGAAAACAAGCGCTAATCTCTACTGTGAAATTCGAAGGCACTGAAGGGACCAACGGCACACACACCGCCCACACACACATATTTATATGCTCTCACGTGTTGCTGCAGTGGAGGCACCCCGCACACACAACCGTCGCCGCGTGGCCGGATCCGGCGGAAGGAGGAGGGAAGGAAGAGAGAGTGAGCCGCAGAGGCCCCACATTTCCCGGCGTGTGTTTGCTTCCGCGGTGCTGCCCCTCGTCGTGATGATGTGCTGCGGCACTGGGGTTGCGCAAGGTGATGGGCCACCGCTGTCTCAGGAAGCTGTACCGAATTCACCTTTTGGTTGGAGAGATGCGAAAGGTGACGAAACAGTGAGTTTGCTCCGTGTTCCCGGTCTTGTTGAGATAGATGGTGATGTGTTTGCCGTTGCCGAGGCGCAATGCACGAAGGGAGACAGCGGTTTTACTGGGATTGCCTCGGAGTTGTTGACGTTGACTGATGATAAGCCAAAAGAGAACTTGGATAAGAATAACTTGAAGACACAAGTACCGGAGGGATGTATATTTGAAGGAGGGAAATGTCCTGCCGATAGAAAAGAGAACTGCGCCTGCCGTACAGCGGGTCAGGATGATCCCCAAAGCAAGACTAAAGTACATGTGAGCCGACCAACAACAGTTGTGAATGGAAATGATATTTACATGCTTGCTGGGAACTACAGTTGGGCATACGCCGAAAATGATCAGGCAGTTGACTGGGGACTCATGCTGGTGAAAGGTAACGTAAGTAACGAAGACAGTAACAGAAGAATCTTTTTGAATGACAGTTACTTTATCCCGTGGAATTATAAAAACAAACAACACGAATCTTTGATGCGTCTAATTGGCAGCGGTGGATCGGGGGTTAAGATGAAGGACGGTACGCTTGTGTTCCCAGTGGAAGGCACGAAAAAGGATGGAAAGGCCGTTTCGCTGATCATACGCTCCTCGGATGCTAAGAGTTGGAAACTGTCGAATTGGATGTCTGCCGATGGCTGCAGTGATCCCTCCGTTGTGGAGTGGAAGGACAAAAAACTCATGATGATGACAGCGTGTGGTGATGGCCGCCGCAGGGTGTACGAGTCCGCTGACAAGGGGGATTCGTGGACGGAGGCGCTCGGGACACTCTCGCGCGTGTGGGGCAACAAACACAAGCTTGAAAACGTGAAACTCGCTAGAAGCGGTTTCATCACAGCGACGATTGAGGACAGGGACGTGATGCTCGTTACTCTGCCGGTGTATTCAAGTAAGGATGAAAAAGAAACGGACAATGAAAAAGGCGTACTCCATCTTTGGCTGACGGACAATACGCACATTGTTGATATTGGGCCGGTATCCGGGGAAGGAGACGATGAGGTTGCCTCCAGCTCCCTGTTGTACAAAAGTGGAGATAATAATGAGCTGATTGCACTGTACGAGAAGAAGAATGGCGATGAGGAGGAATCACTCGGTATGGTCTCTGTGCGTCTGACTGAGCAGCTGGAGAAGGTAAAGGATGTGCTGGCGACGTGGAAGGAAGTGGACGAAACTGTCTCCAAGCTGTGCGCCACTTTACTTGCTGAGAAGGATCCCTCAACTGACAATGGCTGCAGCGCTGTTATTAAGATCACGGATGGGCTGGTTGGCTTTTTGTCCGGCAACTTCTCTGATAACACATGGAGGGACGAGTACCTCGGGGTGAACGCCACAGTAAAGAACGGTGCAGCAGCGCATAACGGAGTAACATTTAAAGGACGTGGAGCGTGGGCGGAGTGGCCCGTTGGCGTGCAGGGGGAGAATCAGCTGTACCACTTTGCGAACTACAAGTTCACTCTTGTGGCGACGGTGTCCATCGACAAGGTGCCGGAGGAGGGAGATACCCCCATTCCATTGATGGGTGCGAAGATGAAGGGTGCGGGGAATTCTGTGTTCCTGGGGCTGTCGTACAACAACAACGGAAAGAAGTGGATATTACTCTGCGGTGACGGAACGAATTCTGGGGAGCACAGCAGCAATTGGGAATCGGGGACGAAACGCCACGTGGTAATTTTGCTACGGAACGGCAACCAGAGCTCCGCGTACGTCGATGGTCAGCGTGTGGGTGTGGGTGCGTCGTGTGCATTGGGAAGCACTGAATCCCAAGAGATCTCCCACTTTTACATTGGAGGGGATGGAGGCAGCTCAGGGAGCAAGGGAAGCCGTGGAGTCGTTCTTGTGACGGTGACGAACGTCCTGCTGTACAACCGCCCGTTGACTTCCGAAGAGATTGGCGTCCTTAACCCGAATAAAGCCCTCATTTCACCTTTGAAAGAGGAGCCGTCGACGCCTTCACCAGTTCCTTCTGCTTCCGTTGTGCCTCCCACTCCTCTGGTGGCCGCAACTGCTCAGCAAACCGGAAATTCGTCCACTCCCGACGGAACACATCGGACGGAACAGGGGCAGCCGATTGGGAACAGTGGTGCGGACAGTGGCAGTGCATCCGCATCAGCGGCGTCCACTGTCAGTATTCCATCTGCAGAAAAGGACTCCGTAATGCAGTCGGCGTCAGGAAAATCTTCCGATGGAGCTCAAACCGTGGATGGCGGTTCTACTGCTGATGGCGACCCAACGGTGGAGAAAAGAGAAGGAACGGATGCGCAGAAGGAAGAGGGAATCCATCCACAGGTCAGAGAAGTAAATGCTACGGCACTCAACAGCAGCCTCGGAAGTTTTCCGCAGGGGAATAACAGTGATGCCGGCACCATGCGTGGGAGCGGACTGCTACCATCGCTGCTTCTTCTTCTGTTGGGACTGTGGAGGCTTGCGGCTCTGTGAGGAGTGACTGGCTGCCGCGTGGAATACTTGCGACCTCGCGAGCACAGAAATAATATTCCCATAGGAACTAATATCTCTGATACCTTCTTTTTTTTTTTTTTTTGTGGGAGCTTGTGAAAAGAATGATCACGGGAGAGCTGGCTAACTTAATTAATGTATGTGTATATCCTGATAAATGAATGCATTCTTTATGATACTTTCTACCGTATGAATCTTTTGGGAAGAACGCGACTTTGTAGGGGCAGGGAACCGATAGAGGCCAGATAATATTTTTAATTTTATTTTGCCATCCCACCCACCCCCTTTTGATTCCCACCACGCGGCGGGGTCTTGTGGTTGGAGGACCCCAAAGTCTGCCACTTCGTAAGTAATAATATTTCAAATCCTAACTGAGGACAAAGGACCATGCTAGTGGTCCACAGAATTCTATATATTGAATGAGAATAAATCATTGAAGCAATTAACTAAAGAACCTTTTTTCCTAACTTGTTTGGTTTCCATAGATAATTTCAGGATCCGGCCAGCTGCCCGGAAGATTATTCCGTATTTTAAATTTATTTTTCTGTTTGCTTTTTTTCTTATTTCAAAATTCTTTTTTATGTGTTTGTGATTTTTATTTAATTTTTTTTTTCTGCTTTCGGGGGCAATCACTATGGACGTTTTTTCTTTTCTACTCTTCCCTCTTTAATTGTTTGTTGCTGCACTCTTCCTGTGAGGGGTGCCGTGTGTTTGCCGCCCAAACTGCTCCACTCGCACACCCACCGACACGCTCATGACGACGGCCCTGTGCGCCTCGCCTGCTGCACGCATGAGGAGGGGCCGCGACGAACGGCGCGCTGAGGGAGCCGTGACGTGTGGGCGTGCGACGAGGGCCTGTGGGGCGGAGCACACATTTCTTTCCCTCTTGTTTTGTTTTATTTGCGGTCAGGGCGGGCAGACACCCGCAGCGCCACACACACAGCCACACCGTGCCGCCGTGTTTTTCTTTTCTTTTGTTTTGTTTTGCTTTCTTTTTTATTCGATGGGTGTGCTGCCACCGTGCGTGGTTGTTGAGTTTGGGGCCGTGCTGCATGTATCGCTGCCATCCAGCTGTGCCATTCGCTGTGCTGATGTGCCTCCTTGTGCTCCTCTCCTTTTCTGCTTCTCCATCACACACAGAGATAAGTGATTGCACGGTGCTCTGCAGGAATGTCTTGGCGACGGCGGGACGCAAGTCAACGTCCCGTGCTGGCGAGGCGAGGCCGCTGCGTGTGTGCCTGCGGTGGGAATCACGGTGCCATTGGATGGATGTGTGTGGGACACCTTTTGCATTCGTCTGGTGGCCGGCTGTCGCGGCTGCACGATGCCCGCCATGCGTGAAGGTGCTGCCTGCTCTTGGGGTCATTCTTCTCTGCCCCCTGTTTTTGCTTTGCCGTCTGCGTGTGTTGCTCGGTGTGTGCTGACGCGTGACGGACGGTGCCACGATGGCCTACTCTGGCATTGACAGTTGCTGTGCTCTCGGCACGCATCCACACACTCTTCCTTGTCCCTCTGTGGGAGTGATTGCGGCAGGAGAGTGGTCTACGGCAGCGGCAGCTGGTGTCTTGGAGAGGGACAAGGTGCCGAACGAGCAGAAGAGGCCGCACCCGCTGGACGAGATTACGATGGCGGATGAAGGCATTTTCTAAGTTCTTTTATTGGCTTCTTCAGAAGCGCGGCGTGTCGCTGCCCGACTGGATGCCTGCACTCGGCACCCTTCGAGGCATTGCGTTCTTTCATTCAGTGTGACGCCGCAATCATCATGGCAGCATCTTCCTTCACCGGCTCTGAGTGTGACAATACAAATGACGGCAAAAACAGCGATGAGGATGGTGACGATTTGCACCCAGGGGCGAATTATTTGCGTGTCTTGGCACACGAATCCCGGGAGGGTTTGAACGCCGTCCTCACAATTCCCGGCCTTGCGGAAATGTTGGCCTTCGCGCCGTCACCCGCCGTCATTAGTGCCCATGCGTTGAGGCTGATCCATTTACCGTGGAGTTCACGCAGCGGCTCTCGAGTGTTGTGCGGCTATTCCCGCGTTGGCCCTTTCGCATGTAACTCAGCGTTTCCTGGCGGATGATTTGATGTGTGTGTTGTCCAGGCCGCCTTCTTCAGTTTTCTTTTGGTGCCCAATAAGAAACACTTTGCGTTGCGGTGGATATTTAATTGCGTGGCCGTCGACGCACGTGACGATGCTCAACGGGTGTGTCTTTTGTTTGGTGGGCACGAGGGAGACTTCGGTGTGTGCCGACAGTGCCGCGAAAGTCTTCGTTGGCGGATCGAGGCAAAAGTAAGGGAGGTCTGTCCGCTGCATGTTTCAAGGCAGCTGCGGGTCACTCCGGACGCACAGAGTGAATCGATGGATGCCGCGCAGCTGGGGAAACCAGTTGTCTTCTCCGCTCTTCGTTGCCGGGGAATCGATAATCCACAGCGCCACTGCCAGCTGCATTTTACTGCCGGGTATCGACTGTTCTGAAGTTGCCCGTCTATTGTGAATCGCAGCGTCAGTGCAGGAAGACACTTTCACGCATTGAGAGTAGTTGCTCCAGGCTCGAGCTCATCAATATTAACAGCTGGGAGCAATGCATTGTGGTGGCCGGTGACTTTCAGGCGAGTGTGTTTCACTTTACCCGCCTCGTATTTGTGGGGGACACTGCGCATCGACCCTCCCCAAAAGTCCCACCACCTTCACTTTCCCCCGCCACCCGCTGCCATCTGCTGACGGCGCAGTTGTTTGGCTCCGCCAATAATGCGCTCGTGAAACGTCCTCTCCGCACACTGCAGGATTATTGTTTTTGGCGATGCAAGAACTCCAGGGCACCGCAACTGTGTGCAACACAAACTAATCTCCGCAGTGGTCCCTATTTTGTGCGGTGTCGCCATCGTGATCCCTTCATTGTGTACTTGTTGCAATTTTGTGGGGTTGGGCCAGTGCAGCCGTTGGATGTCCGGCTCGCTTTTGGTTTGGTTGCTTTGGGTCTCAGGGAGAACAATTTCAAGTCGTTTCACGTTCGGGATAGTGGAGACACTGCTGTGAGCAACTCTGCGGAGTATTATGGGCTGTTGGAGGAGGAGAGAGGCGACGGGGGAGGAATTGGTGGCAGCAGTCGGCGTGTCTCTTTTTCCAGGGAGATGGAGACGCGTGGAGCAGAAACAGCATCACTCCTGCCAACGACAATTCGACGCTTTGTGCGGGCGATGGAGGGTGCAACAGACATGCCTGTTGCCTGCACTCTTCGTGTGACCGACGGATCGCGGCTGGTGGATGGTCGCTTTTCAACAATCATGCCGGAGGAACGGTGTACGCTAGGTGGATCCGAGACGACAGGCCTCAGGCCGGTTGACGACGTTGTGAGGGATGCGCTGCAGTGGCGTTTTTGCTCTCTCGAAGCGTTTTTATGTCAGGCCTTCTTGCCAATTTGTTTTTGCCGTGGAGGAGTTGGCGGCATGTGGTGCGGGTGTGGCGTCGACAGAGTCATCCACGCATTGTGTTAGAAGCGTTACTTTGAGTCGTGTCAGTCACGCCGTGTTTCCTTTTTTCTTGCTGGGAGTCTTGTGTGTGTGCTTGATCCCTTTTTCTCCAATTTGTTTGCTGAAACGATCAAATGCTTCGCAGCTGCACATTGCCGGTTTTCCATGGCGGTGAATTGAGCAGATGCCGGGGGGATTTCAGGCGGAGCAAACCGAAGTTTGCCTCACTTGCTGCTGCCGCATGAAGATGGGTGGTGAGCAAACAGGGGAGGAGCATGCGGTGGCAGCAACTCGTGCCGTGCAGTAGACGCATCCAGACCTACCAGTGTGGCGAGAGTGCTGACGCAGAGTCCGTTACTGAGGGAACACAATACAGAGGCGGGAATGCCAGCGGAGCCCCGCGTGGTGGCGCGCATTTCTCTCATTGGCGGGGTGACAGCCGAGCCTTCCAGTCTGCTGGACTCTGATATTCTGCTGCACCTGATGGGACACGGTATCACCGTGGCAGAGCAGCCGTCTGACTCTCTTGATGACATCATGGCTTGGAGAGTGGGAGTTTCTCTCCCATTGTACCCAACAGAGCCGGCACTGGCGCGTTGCTGCTGTGTTGATGATGACACAGTGACGGAGGGAATAGCGGTTGTGTATTCACGATGAAACCTACCGGAGAAGTATTCATCGCGTGCGTTTTCCACCTCAGCACGCGGTGGGTGGCGGTCCTTTGAGGATTATTGTGGACGGGCCGTTTAACCGCGGCCTTTTAGTGAATAGACTCTTTGTGGAAGATGGTGTCATCCGCGTGCAGCACAACGGATGCCCCCAGTACTCCTTGGAGGAGTGTAAGCGAATCCTGCAAGGATTGATGAGGGATGGCCTACCTGTGATGTGGCATGAGGCAAGTAGCCGTCGTTTGGCGCACTCAAGCAGCGTCCCCTATAATGCGCCTATCGACTGTGACTTGCATGGACACATGCAGACCGTCCACATTCTTGTGGAGTCGCAACACGCACGTTGGAGCTTTTTTGATTCCCCTCAATACTGTGAGTTTTCTTTTGAATGTGCCATCGCCAGAGAGCGAGATAACCCTGGCCAATTTGGTTGTACTTTTCCAAAGATGAGACAGTCGAATATTTGATTCCCGTGTACGGTACTTTACCCTCCCTGCCTTCTGCACTGTTGTCTCTCCGACGGCATTTTTGACCCATCTTTTCCAGCGAGAAAGAGAGTGTTGGCTCCGAATACCGTTTATCTGCGGACGCGACTCTGCAGTCGTACGTGCCATATCTTCCACGCGTATTTCCGAGGGTACGCGTCATTGATCTGGACGCCAACAACGCCATTGTATTCTCCGATGCGACACCCTTGCACCGTTGTTGTTGTCGTCACGGTAATTTTGTTTTTCCCGACGGGAGTGAGACAGGTTTCGTTTTTCACCTGTGCGATGTACTGATTCCCACTGTGGGCGCTGAGAGCGTGCAGCGGAACGATGGCAAGCTTGCAGAAACTGTCTCGCGTAAAAATTGGAGGGCTGTTTGTTGTGCAACTAAGGGGAGATGGTTGTGGTTCTCTCCTCCTTCTAGTTTTTGTTGGCTGTTCTGTCGTTGTGTGTGTGTGTTTCTTGCGTGGATCCCGTTTTGCAGTGCGTGCAGTGTGCGAGTTGTACCTGCCGCGGGAGGTCGCACCATTACCGCGCACGCAACAGTGACGCTGCGACGATGTGTGTGTGTGTGTCTTTTTGCTGCACCTCTTTCTATTTCTTTTTTGCCCTTCTCTTCTTCGCTCTGTGCGCAGGTCTGCTCACCGACTACAGCCACTCTACTGCTACTGCTGCTGCTCGCACTTGTACGCGAAGAAAGATGGCGATGGTTGTATGGTGCGTGTGGAAGCAAAGATTCCGGTGGGTACTGGCGCCTATTCGGCGAGAGCAACTGGACTGCGTGTCGTACTGGTAAGAAACCGGATGGTCAATATGTAACGGAAGAGGAGGCTTTCAATGCGATAGTCGGCGATTTTTCGGCGAGGAGCTGCTCGGATTGTTATGGCACGAATAATTCCGGAGGAACCGAGGAATATATGACTCCTGACCTCCCCTGGCTCAGCCGGCCACCTCAACGTGGTGCCAGGGTCTAGTACTCTTTGCTAGAGAGGAAGCTAAGTGTCTGCTGCCCTTCCGCTGCACGCGGAGAGGCAGGAGGCGCCGCACAAACGGGTTGGAAGGGCACCAGATGGAGCCATTTGCATGGCTGCCCGCGGAGCGGTATTTCCATCCGCTGCTGAATTCCATCGGCGCTTATCAGCGCTATACATACCGTTTGCGTGCCGTATGTGACGCGCAACAACAAAAGCTACTGCTAAGCGGAGACATTGAGCAGAACCCAGGCCCCATAGCAGTACTCCAGATGAACGTTTCTTGCCTCACGCCGTCAAAACTCGCAACATTAATGGCGCAAGGAGCAGACATAATAGCCATTCAGGAGACTTGGAAGTCGTCAGAGCAGATCGCCAGCATGCACACTGGAGATTATGTGCTCTATGCACAGTCGCGCATCGGCAAGGGAGGCGGTGTGGCGGTGCTGGTGCGGAAAACTCTCCGCTCCAAGCGTATACCTCTCACCATCCCCCAGCATGACACCAGCCTTGAAGTGGTGGTGGTCCAGGTTGCTCTGGACCAGAACCGTGATCTTATTGTCGCGAGTGCCCATATGAGACCACCACCGCAAGTAACGCAATCCTTCAGGCGGTTAGTAAACTGCCTTCCAGCCTCGATGCCGCTCCTGCTGTGCGGGGATTTCAACATGCATCACCCACAGTGGGAGCCATTCTTGGAGACTTCTCCAAGCGAGGTTGCTGCAGAATTTTTAGAACTGTTCACGGATGCGGGACTCACCTTGGTTAACACCCCTGGTGAGATCACGTATGCCCGTGGCACAAGAGAACGATCCTGTATCGATCTGACATGGTCAAAGCATTTGACTGTGTCAGATTGGTCAGCCTCTGTGTCGCCGCTTAGTTATCATTATATGCTGACATTCACGCTGCATCAGGCATTTAAGGATACCACACCTTCGGCACCCCCTTCGGCTCCTAGGATATTCCACAGTTGGGGGAAGTCCAAATGGGATTTATTCGTCAAGGACTTCGACGCACAACTTCCGGCATACGACTATAAAAAGCAGTCCACCGGCATTAGGGCTTTCACGAGAGCGCTTATAACTTCGTATCGACGACATTGCCCCCGCGGCATGCACAAGGACGGTCCCAGGCTTTGGGACGACACTCTCATGGAGGCAGAGCGGATTGCTACGGACAGCAAGGCCCGCTATCTACAGTTACCGACGCCCGACCGTGAGGCAGAAATGCAACGGACAAGGAGTCAATTCTTCCTCCTGCTCCGAGAGCGCTTGCGCAACACGTATCTACGCCGCATCAGCAAGTTAAATCCAGGCGAGCCACTCGCATGGAAATACATTTCCGGACGAAAAAAGGCATCACTTCCATCTCTCACATCAATTTTATTAGGAGATGGTCAACACACTTATAAAACAGCAAGGAGAGCAGCGAATGCTCTCAATCGCATCTTTTTTCCATTTCACCCTCTCACAAGGCAGTAAGGCCTTCCAAAGGCATCAACAGACAGAGTGCATCTTTGAACGTTGGTTCTTCTTGTATTTCTGAGCCGCAGAACAACAACGAGTCTGCCGCCACATTTACTTCAGGTTCTTCGCTCTCATCTAGTTCTGAGCCACAGGATAAAAACGAAGCTGCCACCACATCTGGTTTAGCTGCTCATCTTCACTCCCATCTTGATGCACCTTTTAATCGTACGGAACTGCTTGCTGCGCTACGTAATACGCCGTATGGCAAGGCCCCGGACCAGATGAAGTCTACAGTGAGGCACTGCGACATATTTCGTCAAAGGGCCTCCGATTCCTTCTTCGCCGCATTAACCACAGCTGGACGACCGGTACGATTCCGGCTGAGTGGAGACGCGCTACCATCGTTCCACTCTTAAAACCCGGTAAGTCACCGGAACTGCTTGAGTCATATCGACCCATCAGCCTTACCTCCATTGTGAGTAAGGTTGCTGAGAAAATGGTACTGAAGAGATTGCTTTGGGTGTGGACGCCGCACCCCCACCAGTATGCATATCGTAGTATGCGTACTACGACGATGCAGCTGGCACACCTGATACACGAAGTGGAGCATAATAGAAATCACTATTTCCAAGTGAGCCTTCCCAAGAAGAGCGGTATTGGCAATCAACTCCACTACAGACCCCATCGGACTCTGCTGGTGTTGGTTGATTTCAGCAAGGCTTTTGACTCCATAGATCATCGAGTCCTCAGTCGCTTGCTGGCTAATATTCCGGGGGTGAATTGTAGAAGATGGCTTAGAAACTTTCTATGTGGTCGCTACGCGAAGACACGAGTTGGCCACAGACACAGCGATCGGCGTCCCATGCTGCGAGGAGTTCCTCAGGGGTCCGTACTGGGACCGTATTTGTTCTCCCTTTACGTACACCCACTTCTCAATCTGCTGAACAGCTTTGCGGGTGTCACAGCAGACATGTATGCGGACGACCTCTCTATTATCGTTAAGGGGCAGTCCCGGGAAGACGCCATTCCCACTGCCAACATGGTTCTTAAAAAGCTGCATGCGTGGAGTCAGGAAAATGGCCTGGCCATCAACCCGGCAAAGTGTGAAGCCGCTTGGTTCACACTCTCCACGCACACGGAGTCAGATTATGATCGTGAAGGAAGGTGGCCCCTGGTAGTGGCTGGATGTCAAATCCCAGTCATGGCCATAGGGGTATCGCGAACTACGAAGCTTCTCGGCATGGATCTCGTTCCACGACTAACGCTAAATGTGGCGGCCTCCAAGCAATGCGCTGCCACTTCGCAACGGATATCGCAGCTACGCTGCATAGCGCACAAAGAGGCGGGACCATCTCCACATGACCTACGCACGTTCGTCATTGGATACGGTGCTTCCAAATTACGCTATGGCAGCGAGCTCATATGGGCAGTAGCGACGGATTCAGCGAAGAATGAGATGCAAAAGACGTACGCAACTCTAGCACGCATTGTCAGCGGAGTTCCGAGCACTGTCGACCCGGAATCCGCACTGCTGGAGGCTAATATGCCGCCGCTCCACGTCCTTTGCCTGCGCGCGCGGCTCTCAATATTTGAGAACACACGCGCATGTCAGATGGACTGGATGCGGAGACCCCCGCCTGAGCCACCGCCTCGCGCCGGTTTCCGCATCCCGCCATTATCTCGGGACGAGCTATATGCCTTCGTAGACGCATACACAAAGGACTATGGCATCACCGAGAGCTCACCACGCGAAGAGCGGTTCTTTCGCAGCTCCATTCCTCCCTGGTTTGCGGCCTCCGCTCACCGGGTCACCATTGGTGTGGGACTTCCGATAGACCACTCAATAACGGACGAAGAAGAGCTGATAAGGGAAAAGCGCAGAGTCAGCGAAGAGGCTCTGGCGTTGCACAGCCATCGTTCGTGGATACTTGCGGCCGATGGCGGTGTCGACGTTCGCAAGTCAGCAGGGGTTGGAATACTGCTTTCATCCCTCAACTCATCGGAGATAATAGAGAAGGCCAGCATAAACTGCGGTGCACGCCCATGCAGCTACAGGACAGAATCCCGCGCACTGCTTCTAGCCCTAGAGAAGCTGATGATTCCTCGTATCCGCCACAGGCGTAAAACCCTGCTTGTGGTTACGGACAGTCAGTCTCTTCTAGCGGCTCTAAACAAGGGCCCGCTCAGTCAGACAGACTGGACGTAGGATCAGATCTGGCAGCGTCTCTTGACACTGACGCGTGCTGGCTGGTCCGTGCACCTGCAGTTTTGTTACGGACATTGCGGAGTACATGCTAACGAGCTTGCAGATCAGTATGCGACGCAGACTATGGAAAGTGGACAATACACGGAGCAAGGAATCGCACCTTTATGGCATACGGATCTGCCGACATGTTTTACTACCCAGCTCACCAACAAGTGGCGTGGTACCATTCGTCAAGACACTCATCGCTACTTGCTTTGCGGCACAAGGCCATCCGATCTCAGCGGTAAGGACCTGATCACTCAGGAAGTTCTACACCGTCAGGAACTGGTTCACCTCGCAAGGGCAAGGTGCGGGGAATCTGAGCTCTGGGGCCGACTATACTGGGCTGTGAGAGATTGCACGAACCAATGCCGATTCTGCAACGTCTCACCGGAACAGTCTGCATATATGCGCTCCAACAACGATCCAACTGCACCGGGGACGGACACTGTTCCCCCGTCGGCGAGGGAGGAAGACGTCTCTCCAGTAAGGAGACGGACCCTCACACGCCGTCGGAAGGAGAAATGTCCGCACTGTGATTCCACATTGACGGGATTCTCGGGTCTCGTCAGTCACTGTCGGTTATTTCATCCGGAACATCCTCCACCGCTTCCCGAGCTCAAATGTGATTTCTGTGACATGGTTTTCCCCACACGGAGAAGCACCGCACAGCACAGAAGTCGCTGCGCACACAACCCAGACGCCACACGGCATCGAAACAGCAGTGCCAGGCGGCGATCTCTGCTGCCGCAGGATCAGCCAGCTTCCACAAGCACGCCAATCGGCCCGCAGGAAACCTTGCACCATCTGCTTCTAGAATGTCCAGGCACCTTGGCTGTGCGCCAACGGCTGGGCATTGAACAGGAACTCCGCACCGGAAAGTTCTCTCAATGGCAGTTGCTTCGTAGCAGGAAATTTTTGTCGTTGCTCGACCACCTCTTCGGCACTCATATGGCATTGTATAGCTAGACGCTCTGGTAAGAGTAGAAAAAAAAAACTGCTGACCTCACGACGCCCAATACAACCGATGTGTACGGGCGATGGGACTGTATCCACGGTCATTGAGCACCCACCCCCGCCGCTATGAAGCCCACAAACAGCAGTGCGTGCAGCAGCGCCACACAGACCACATCTTCTTTAAACAAAAAGAGGATCTAAGCGAACAGAGGAATCTTTTTTGAAGGCGACATGTCCCTGCCGACGGTGGAAAGCAGCGAAATTATCACCTCGTGTGTGGAAGCACCACTGCTGCTTCTGCTTTTGGGACTGTGTGTGGTTGTGGCAGTGTTCTGAGCCACGGAGTGTTGGTTTGCGACTTCTCACAGAGAATATGTGCTGCGTTCCCTGCGGGCTTTTTTTTTTTTGGTGTTCTTTTTAATGTTGTTTACATGGAACAATGGGAGTGCCTTTTTCTTTTTTTTTACTTAATGGTCAGTTGCTGCGCACCGTCATGAGCGAATTGTTTTCCCTCTTGATTGCTTCTGTTGCCCACACGCGGTACAGGCCCCACGGCTGTGCGTCCCACGACTGCACGAAAGGAGGATTGGGGTAACAGGCCGGGTGCCGCATGAAATGTGTGGGATGTTGTGTGGGCTTGTGGAACAGTAATATTTTTTTCCTTGTGCAGGTACTGTACGCATGTATATATAAACACAGTCCTGCTTTGCTGCATGGCGTATGAAATGATGATTCTGCTGAAGTGTATTTTTTTTTGGAGGAGGAGACTCCTTTTGGGCACTCAACTACTTTTTTTTTTGTTTTGGTATTGCTTTTTTACTTTTGATTTGCAGGTCAGTGTGCGTGCTTCTGCAGGGCTGCTGCCGTTGTTACTTTGGCTGTGAGTGGTTGTGTGATTTTTCTTTCTTTTTCCTTTCACTCTGCGTTGACGGGGAGTTAATTTGTGCTGAAGGTTGCACGCAAGTGATAGGAGTGATGGCGATGATGATGACTGGCCGTGTGCTGCTGGTGTGTGCCCTCTGCGTGCTGTGGTGCGGTGCCGGCGGGGTTTATGCGAGGAACCCTGACAACAATTCACTGGGCGGCTTCATGGCGTCGAGAGGGTTTGGAAGGAATAAGTCGTTTTTGTCAAACGGATCTATTAAAAACTTATCCACACCGCTTTTGCTGTCAGCATCTTTTATCTCTGCTATACAAGCCGAAGCTCATGAAGAAGTTTCTTCTGCAGGAGTTACTGATTCACATTTGAGTGGAGCCACGGGTTTTGGTACTGTTCCACATGTTTCTGGTCCTGCTATTCCTGTCCCTGGTTCCGTTCGTGGTCCTGGTGCTATTCCTGATGTTGCTGTTCCTGTTCGTGCTGGTCATGGTCCCGGTCTTGGAGCTGCTATTCCCGGTCATGGTCCTGCTGGTCCCGATGATGTTCCTGCTATTCCTGTCCCTCGTCCTGTTCGTGGTCCTGGTGCTATTCCTGGTGCTCCTTTTTCCAGTACTGATGTTACTGATCTTGTTCCTGCCTTTTCCGGTCTTGGTGCTGCTACTCCTGGCCCTGCTGGTCCCGGTCTTCGTGCTGCTATTCCTGGTCCTGCCGGTCATGGTCCTGTTGGTCCCGGTCATGGTGCTGCTATACCCGGTCATGGTCCTGCTGGTCCCGATCCTGCTTTTTCCGGTCTTGTTCCTGCCGTTCCCGGTGCTGGTCATTCTGTTGGTGGTGGAAGTGAACTTCCGGACTCTCGCTCTGTCGTTACTTCCTCAAGTCAAGGTGGTAATGGAAAAACAACCCCGGTCAGTGTTTCATCCGATGAGCAGATTGCATCCCCAGAGGAAGTTTTGGCACAAAAGGAAACAGGGAGTCAGGGCACCTCTTCGCCCGAAGGACAGCCAACGGTGTCATCCAACAATGAAAAGCAAAGAAACAATTCTGTCTCAGCAGGGGGTCACAGTCTTGGCCACGACGCCGCGGGAGATGAACTCCAAGACTCTTTGGAAGAACAACAGAAAAATGACCATTCACAAACGAACGAGACAAAAAAATCATCAGGGGACCAAAATACAGAATCTCAACACAGTGGAAAAACACTCTCGAAAGTATCCAACACAACAACGCATGGGATAAAAACTCAACTACCAATGACAAATTCAGTAAATGAGAAGAACTACAGTCAAAACACGGATGCATCCCACACCACCTCCCCTCTTTTGCTTCTTCTTGTTGTTGCGTGTGCTGCGGTGGTGGCCGCGTGAGAGTGAGTGTGAGAGAGCCATGCACCGCCCGCACACACACTCTTCCTTCTCTCTCTGTGTGTGTGTGTCCCCTTGCATGGACTCTCGCCCTCACCTCACCCCACGAAGCACACACAATAATGTGCCCATTGTATATATGCATGCACACCCATGCAGGCCCGTTGGTGCTCTCTTTTGCACGACACGCACCGCTGCCGTCCTGCCTGGCTGCATGGGCGGAGCACCGTAACTGTTTCTGTTTTGTTGTTCTCTTATGATTGTTTTAAGTGTTTTTAATTTTTTTTTGCTGTTTGCTTTAAAATATTTTTTGTTTTTTGTTTTTTCTGGTTGTGTGATTTTTTTTTTAATTTCTTTTTTTTTTTTGCTTTTTGTGTTTGTTTTTACATTTTATAGTGCTTTTCTCTCATTTCCTTCATTACTTTTTCTTTGCTTTTGGGGCAATCACTATGGACGTTTTTTCTTTTCTACTCTTCCCTCTTTAATTGTTTGTTGCTGCACTCTTCGTGTGAGGTGTGCCGTGTGTTTCCGCCCAACTGCTCCACTCGCACACCCACCGACACGCTCACGACGACGGCCATGTGCGCCTCGCCTGCTGCACGCATGAGGAGGGGCCGCGACGAACGGCGCGCTGAGGGAGCCGTGACGTGTGGGCGTGCGACGAGGGCCTGTGGGGGCGGAGCACACATTTCTTTCCCTCCTGTTTTGTTTTGTTTGCGGCCAGGGCGGGCAGACACCCGCAGCGCCACACACACAGCCACACCCTGCCGCCGTGTTTTTAAGATTTTTTGCTTTGCGTGTGCATTTCACGCGCTGGCAGTCCCGTCAGCATTTCTTTCCCTCCTGATGATTTTTCTTTTGCTGCGCTCACTCTTCTGATGGAGTGACGCGACTCCCGTCATTTCTGCGTGATTCTCTCAGTCCCTCCACACGAGTGACTGCGCTCTGCGGGCCGCACTCACACGCCGATGAGAGAGCTGAGGGGAGCAGCAACACGCAGATGACCGCATGAAATATAAACGATGTGCGGACACATGGAGGGTCGGACGGTTGAAAGACATTTAAATACCTTTTAATTTTCTTTTTTGGGCAAAATATATGCAGACAGTTTGGTGTGGCCACACGGTAAGCATTTGTTTAAATGTTATTTGTGTGGAACAGTAATAAACGATTTCTTTTTATTTATAATTATTTTGTGTGATGGGGTTTTATATAAGACGAGGGGGAAAGCTTTTTTGTTTTGGATAAATCTTTTGTGAATTGCCGCTGCTTGGGCTGCAGTGCAGTCATGAGTTTGAGCGGTCTTCTCTTTGTTGCTTTCGCCATGCGTCTCTGCTGTACTGTTTTTTTGTTGTGCGTCCCTCCACATACTCTGCTTCCTCTTTTCTTTACTTCTTTGCTTTGTGTTTCTGCAGGCACACACACAAGATGCACATTGCAG
Organism: Trypanosoma cruzi; assembly: GCF_000209065.1. Taxonomy (NCBI): domain Eukaryota; phylum Euglenozoa; class Kinetoplastea; order Trypanosomatida; family Trypanosomatidae; genus Trypanosoma; species Trypanosoma cruzi. The sequence continues at coordinate 116,986 of NW_001849512.1, forward strand.
TGGATTTGAATGCTTCTTCTGCAGTGCATGCTGGCAGCTGCGTGTGGCTGTTGTGGTGGGTGCTTGCTCCGTGTGCGTGCTGCTGCTGGGTGTCGTGAAGATGTATCTGGTGATGCGGATGCGGTGGTTGTGCCGATGGATGTGTAGTGTGCTCCGAGTGACGGCAGCCTGAGCTGTCGAGTGTGTGTGGAAGAAGTGTTCTGCTGCCAGTGCTGAGGCTCAGCATGAGAATTATACTTTCAGTGGCTTTGGTGTGCGAATGCATGGCAGAGATGGTGAGCTGGGTGCTGTGTGCCATGTGCCAATGCGGTGCACACATGTAGCAACTGTGCTGCCAGCTGTGCAACGAAGGAGGAAGGGGCCACCGCTGCCTTCACGATGAATGTGACGACACATAAATACGCTGGCCCTTATGAATTGTGGTGGCGTCAATTTCCCCGATGTAACCATCCATTCGCCTGCACGGAGCAGCGATGCTGACCGGACGGGTATCTGTCAGTTGCCGCCACCCCGTGGAGGGAAGGATGACACGAAATCTGGTGGGACAACTGCGCCGCAAGTTAATGCTGAGCCGTCACGTCAACACGAGGATTGGTGACAGTCTGCGGCGGCTGACGGACCCAACACCGTCGATCCGAGTCCCGCATCCAACACGGCGACCAACACGTCCGGGACGAGGCCTGAGTTTGCTTGCGTTTAAAATATCAATGTGACTCCGACACCACCCGAAAGAAGGCCCACGCCTGTCACCGAGCCGAAGGGGAATTCCATTGATGATGCGATGAGTGGTTCAATAAATGTTGAGTTGCCGCGGGGAGTCGATCTATTTGTGCTGCGGACAACGCTGGTGCAACTAAAAGATGGGATTGTTCCAGTTACGACGAGGGATTCATTTGCTTCACCCTCTCTCGTCAGTGCTGGTGGAGTAATTGCTGCTTTCGCCGAGGGTCACATGTATGCCGAATATCAAGGAGCTCAATTAACTAAGCCCTTTTCTTCTGATGTGGTTGCGGGGTACATAGACTCTGCGTGGAATTGGTCCGCTGTTGTTGGTGAGGTCAATAAAAGGATACATGGATGGCACACACTGTACCTGGTGCAGCGGAGGGAGAGGAGAGTTTGGGTGTTGTGCTCCGCCCCACAACAATCACGTAGGGCCAGAGAGCGTTTCCTCCTGCGGGAGGCTCTGATGTGTCCTACGAAGGTGGGTGTTGGAGAGAGGGCGGCTTGGAGCTGAAACTGTTCGTGGGCGATGTCGCGAATCCCACGGGTGGCAAGCGGAGTGGACGGATCGAATGGGGCGACCCCAAACCACTCTCGAAACTGATCTCTTCTGCTTCTCATGAAGGTGACTGGACGGAGTTCATTGCTTCTGGTGGCGCAGGTGTTGTGGTGGAGGATGGCACGCTTGTGTTTTCTCTGATGGCAGTGGATGAAGCAGAAGACGTTTGCTCCACGATCATTTACTCGACGGACAACGGCAGTACCTGGGCGCTCGCAGTGGGCATGTCCTCTGCGGAATGCCTTAACCCCCGCGTCACCGAGTGGGAGGGATCACTTCTCATGATTGTTGACTGCGAGAATGGCGAGAGGGTGTAGGAGTCGCGTGACATGGGGACAACGTGGACGGAGGCCATCGGGACACTCTCAGCCGTGTGTGTCAACGCACGATCAGGAGTCCCTCAGAAGGAAAGCCTGCATGTGGATGCCCTCATCACCGCGATCATTGAGGAAAGGAAGGTCATGCTGTGCACTCAGAGAGGGCACGCCTCGGGGAAGCAAAGGGCCACTGCGCTCTGCCTTTGGGTCACGGACAGCAACCGCACGTTTTCTGTTGGACCGGTTGCCATGGACAATGCTGCGGATTGGAGGCTCGCCAGCACCCTGCTGCACTCGGATGGCAATTTGCATCTTTTACAACGGAGGGGCAACGGTGAATGCAGTGCCATTTCGCTTTCCCGCCCGGCGGAGGAACTGAGTGCAGTCAGGTCCGTCCTCAGTAATTGGACGCAAAAGGACATTTTCTTTTTCAGCTTTTCTATCCCCACGGCAGGTGTGGTGGCAGTTTTGTCCGATGCGGCCAGTGATGACACGTGGAACGACGAGTACCTTTGCCTACATGTAACGATGAGGAACGCAGTGAAGGACAACGATGGGTTACAAGTGACGGGACTTGAGTCCAGGGCAATATAGCCTGTGAACACTCGTGACGATAAAGTACTTCATGTATCTTTGAGCCACGACTTCACACTTGTGGCGTCGGTGACCATCGAAGTGACTCCAAGTGGGAACACTCCTCCACTGACTGAGGTGCTGGTGGACACTGAGTCCAATCACACCGTGGGACTGTCGTGCAGCCACAAGAAGAAGTGGGAGACGGTGTGCGAAGGCAAGACAACAACACGGAGCAGCACTTGGGAGACGAAGGAAGAACACCTAGTGGCACTCATGCTGCAAGGCAACAAGGCCTCTGTGCACATTGGTGGTCATTTGCTGGGGGAGGAAGAGGTGCAGTTAGCAGGCGAGAGGCCACCTGATGTCCTGAGGTTTTGCTTTGGCGCGTGCGGTGGGCACGAATCTCATGTGACGGTGACGGACGTCTTTCTGTACAACCGCCCAATGAACTTCACTGCGATGCGTGCACCCAAGGACAGGGTCCTCGTTCCGACGAGAGAAGCGGCTCCGACACCACCCGAGAAGAATCGAGTAGTTGACAGCGTCAGAGAGCACATTGCTGAGGATATTACCGAAGAGAAATGAATGGGCACTACGCCTTGGAAACGAATCCCCACTACAAAAAGTCACCTCGCAGGGTGTGGAGCGGCGTGAGTCCCGACGACCGCCTCGCTTCTCCCAACGACGTGAAATTGATACTGCGTGATTTAAGCGGTAAAAACACCGTGCGTGCGTGCGTGTCTTGTGTGCCGCTGCTTCCTCTGGGATTTTATTTGTGTCGTGGCAGTCTTCTGAGCCACAGAGTGTGGATTGGCGACTCCTCAAGGAGAATGCACGCCGCATTGCCTCTGCTTTTACTGCCTGTTTTTTTCAATGTTTTACTTTGTAAAGTTCTTTTTAATGCAGTTTAGCTGGAGTAATAAGTACTGTTGTTTTTTATTTACGTAATTTTCAGTTGCTGCACACCGCCATGAGGGACGTGTTTCTTCTCTTTGTTTTTTTTTGCCCACACGCGGTGCCGGTGCTGCGGCCGTGCGTTTCACGGAATGCACGAAAGGAGGTTTGGGGTAACAGGCCGGATGCCGCATGAAATGTGAGGGATGTTGTGTGGGCTGGTGGGACAGTACAACCTTTCTTTTGTTTTAGTTTGATTTTCTTCTTGGTGCGGGCAATGTGTGTACACACAACCACACTGTCCTCTTGTGTTGCTCGGCACATGAAAAAAAGCCCTGCCGAACCAAATTTTACTAAATTTTTAATTTTTACTTTTGGGAGTCATGCCGGAGCCTCACCCTTTTTTGCTCTTTCCTTTTGTAAATCCCTGCGGCTTGTTATTGTTCTCGTACCCGCTGTCACTGTGTGTCCCCGTGCCCCTTCGAGTTTCCCACTGTTGGCTGTGTTGTTGGCATGCCCTCATTCCTTTTCCTTCTTCCCTGCTAGAGGCATCGATGGTTCCCGACGACGATTGTTTGTGTTTCCCATTTTTCGATGGCACGAGGATGACTGGGCGCCGGCTTGCTGAGTGCACACGGAGGGGAGCGGATGGTGTGCGCCGTGCCTCATTGTGAGTGTGGATCGACACCCGTTAGAGAAGAGAGAAGTAAAGGACAGCGCCGTGGACTTGGATGTGCCCCGTCCCTCTCATTGCCGTCGTGTGTGTGCCGTGTGCATGGCACTATCTTGCGGTGCGACGTGGATGGCGGTGCTTTTTCGTGCCCTCGTGCATCTGTTGTGCGGCGGGCTTCTTTTCCCCATGACACCGTCCTTGTGTGTGTGGGAGAGTGGAGGGAGCGGAGATGCGTGATGTAGTGAGGGTGGCCGCTGTTTCCGCACATTGGATCTTCCATACATGTGGCACCTCTCGGCAGTCTCTCGCAGCACCCAGGCCGTGTATTGAGAGGCTGCTAGGGTCTGCTCCAACCACAAGAAGGACAACAAGCTGCATTGCATGACGGCCAGCCTGATCCGCGTGTGGTTGCAGCGCATGGAGCACGTGGGCCAGTACGCGTTTGGCGCTGCGCTCGTGATTGTGGAGGAGAGGCGGCACGACATTGTGGCGCTGTGGGTGTTGTGCGGCCGGGGCATGCCGGCGATTGTGAGGGCCGTGGAGGACACGGAGCTGTTTGACTGAGAGGAGCTGGCGTACGTTGCGGCGCAGCATGAGTGCATCACGGAATGCCTGTCCTGGGAGGGCCCGACGATCCCGAGGCCTGTGCTAGAGGGACTGAGGAAAGAGAAAATAACAGTAATGGTGACTGTGGGGTGGAACAATGATCCGTCACGACCCGCTGCGTGGCGTAATTACACTCCGTTGGGGAAGAAGGTGAAAAAAAAAGCACCGTGGACTTTGATGCACTCAGTTCCTATCTTGCGGTGCGAAGTGGATGGCGGTACTTCTGCGTGCGTTGTGCGGCGGGCTTTTCTTCTCCATGTCTTTGCCCTTTTGTGTGTGGAAAGTTGTGGGAGAGGATGTGTGCGGGAGTGAGCGTGGGTGGCTGCCAGCCTCGCCCCGCGCATTGGGGTCTTCCATAGACGTAGATTTGCTTGACGGCGTTTTGCGGTACCCAGGGTGTGGCGAGGAGGAGGATGAGGAGGGCCTGTTGTGAGCAGAAGGTGGATGGACAGGACAGTCCCCTTCCGTGTACTTCCCTGTGCTGTTGGCAGTGCATACTGAGAGCATAAATTTGGGCGAGTGCAGGATGAAACGTTTACGCCGCTTTGTGTGTGCAACTCAATCGTCGTCATTGCAGGCTGTCGTCACGGTGCGTTGTGGTGCGGTGCCGTTTGATGAGGGAAGGGCGCGATGCCACGGCTGCTGCGCACCACGACCATTTATTGCCTCTGCATTGTCATTTTTGTTTTTCAGTTTGTGTGATTTTTTTTTTGCGCTCACATAATGTTTTCTTTTGCTTCACGATGAATTTGTTGTGGGAGCTTTGATTTTGGTGCCTGCTTCGCGGCGTTTCGCCTTGTGTGTCGGTTGCGGTGCTTCCACGTGGTGCTGAAGCGTTTGATGGAGTGTTTACTTTTTTTTTTTTTTGCGCCCTGCAGCCGACCTTGTTTGGCCATGGCGGCAGCAGTGGAGCTCTGCGACTGCGTGCTTGCCGTGCGTTTCTCATCTTTTGCCGCTGCTCCCTCGTTGTGTTGGTGGGGGAGGAGACGAGCGAATGCGTTGGTGGAGTTACACCCCAGTGGGAGAGGGAAGGCCCCGACCGCTGCTGACGACGACGGTCTTTGCTGCAGGTGATCTGACGGGAGGACGTCACCGGTGTCACAGTCAACCGAGATGGATGAGGACCGCACTGCGTCTCCCACCCCTCTCATCATCCTCTCTGTCCACTGCAGTCACACGCCACACGCACCGCAGGGCAGCGGCGCGACCACCATCAGGATGTCTGTTAGCCAATCGGAATGCAAAATCGATGTGGACCTTTTTCCCCGTGCTTGAGTGCTGCCGTGCTTCTTTATTTTTACTTTGTTGTGTATGCCGTGCGCGCATGGTGCCGCTGATTGCTGCGCAACGCCGAATCGCGTGAACAAGAAACGATGCTTTTACTGCTGGCGACCGGCGACCTCTCCACTCCACTTACGCACCAACACCAACAACAACCTTTCGGACGCGCTTGATGGCCGGCGGTCGTAACGCTGCCACGTGGTCTGCCTCGGCTCTTGTGTGTCGTGCGCGGCATCGGGACTGTCCTGTGATGCAGCCATTCGGTAACAGAAGCGGTGCAAGTGGTCATGTTGCTTTTTGCCGGGATTCCGCCACTCGGCACGGTGGCTGTACGGGGCTGTGTGGGAGATGCGAGGGCGATGGTGTCACTGACTTGATTGCGTCTGCGCTGCTTTGTGCCGGCAGTTGTACTGTGATGGGGATTGTGTATGACCGGATGCCTCTGCGTGCCACTGTGTTTGGATACTGTTGTTGCTGCCTTTTATTCCTTTTTTGAGCGTGCAGTTAGAGATACTTTTGCTCGACCAGCACAATTATCGTTTCAAGGTGTTAGGGATTAATTGCAGTATTAGGATTAGCAGTAGTGGGATAACGATCTGGCGGAATTGTGTCACTAAATTCGCTATCTGTATAAGGGGATTTGCGAGGCAGGGGTTATGGCCGACGGGGCGAGTGCGACACACCACGACAGCTTTATTGGTACCTGTTTGGGTCGGTGGATGTGGTCTGCGGTGGGTGCGTGTCCGCGCAGCTGGCACCGTGTGCGGCGCAGGGCCATTGCGGCTGTGCGTATGGCGCTGCTCGTCGTGTTGGCGCTGGTTGCGGCGGCGGCGTGGATGCCCGCAGCGCACGCGGTGGTGTTGCGACTGCGGGGCTGTACGGTGGACAGAGCCATCACGGTTGGCCGCGCCGTGGACACGGTGCTGATGGACGGCGTGTACATCACGAACGGCGTGGCTGTTGTGTTCGACGTGCCGGCGATGCTTTTCGGCGCGCTGCGCATCGAACTGAGGAACTGCGTGTGCAACGGCGGTGCGCAGATCTACGTGCGGGGCTATAGCGGCGAGCCGGCAAGTGACCGGAGCCTGGAGGTGAGCGTGAGCGGGCTGTCCGGCGGCTACTGCTCGCTCGTGTTTGTGGACAACCTGCCGGCACACACGAACGTGACGGTCCGTGACTCGACGATTGTGACGGCGGGGCCGATGCGCTACTCGCAGCTGAGTGGGCTGACGGACGCGGTGGCGTCGCCGCTTGTGCTGCACGAGACGTCGCTGTTGCAGACGCAGCTGCGTGTGAGCAACACCGTGCTGAGGTCGTTGCAGGCGGGCGGGTCGGCGGTGCACGTTGGTGGCGGTGTGGACCTGCTGTCGAGCGTGGTGGTGCTTGACGGCGTGTTGCTGGAGGCGTCGAGCGATTCGACCGCTTCCGCGTTGCATGTGGCATCCTCGTCGCGTCTCAGTCTGCGGAGCCACTCGGTGTTCTCCGTGTCGAACGTGTCGGTTGTGAGCAGCGGCGGCGGCCTTGTGCTTGGCGAGCGCCTTGCGGTGTCCGACTCGGTGCTGCGCTTCGTGGGCGTCGAGGGGTCTGTCGCGTCGTCGCTGTTGCGCTGCGACGGTGGGACGGTCGGTGGCGGCGGGTGGCTGGAGCTGCGCGACGTGTGGGCGGTGGGCGAGGCGTCGTCTGTGGCGTCGCTGTCGGGTGTGACGCTGAGCGGCGGCGTCGTGTCGATTGCGCGCTGCGCTGCCACTGGCGCTACGCTTGTCTCCGGGCTGACGATCACGAGCGGCGTCGTGTCGGTGCAGTGCAACCGTGCCGGCGGCCGGGTGCTGCAGAGCAGCGGCGACTACCGCATGGCCGGCCTGCCCTCCGTGAGTGTGGTGCCGTGCGACGGCTGTGCAGCCGCGCTGGCGTGCTTTGATGCGCTGACGGCGTCGTTCTCTGACTGCGTGTGCGGCTGCCGTGCCGGCGGCGTGGGCGAGGCGTGCCTGCCGTTCGACGTGCCGCCTGCGAGGTTCGGTGGCGGTGGCGGTGCGCAGGACTGCGTGAGTGGCGTGACGCTGACGGAGTCCGTGACGGTTGGCGGCGGGCGGGCGACGGCGTGCTTCGACTCGGTGGTGTTCAGCGGGCCGATCATCGTGGCGGTGCACCTGCGCCTGATGGACGCGTTCGCCGACGCACTGAACGTGACGTTGCGCCACTGCGTGCTCGTGGGCGGTGCGCAGCTGCGGATTGGCGGCCTCAGCGAGAGCACGGCGCGCCTGATGCTCCACGCCCTCGTCAACATGACGAACGTGACGTCGGTGGAAGGCACGATTGTGCTGCATGGCGCGATGCCGCTGCACTCGAGTGTGCTGCTGGCGAACTCAACGCTGCGTGCGACGGTTGGCGGGTCGCAGTACGTGCCGACGACCCCTGGCCACGCAGGATCCCGGTACGGCCCCGCGCTTGCCCTCGACGGCGTCCGGCTTCTGTCGACGCGGTTTGTCATGACGCGGTCGACGCTGGCTTGTGGCGGGGGCTCGTGCGCTGCTATCGTCGTGGAGCGCAGCCTCGGTGTGAACCTGTCCAGCGTCTTCTACATGGACAACTGCGTTATTAGGTCGCAGACGCACGTGATGTACGCTCTTACTTCGGACCTGCGTGTCAGCGGTGGCTCCGTGTTCTCCATACAGAACAGCTCGTGGAGTGCTCCGAGCATCGAATACTATGAAAGTGCGTGTGTGTTTAAGGATGTTGTTGTGGATGGCGGCAGCGTGCTGCATATTGTGTCCAGCACTTTCCGTCTTGGCTTCGCCATGCTCATGGCAACCACGCTGACTGTGACTGGCGGCAGCTGGCTGGTGCACCGCGACAGCGAGTTCCGCACCGCCTACGTTGTGTACGTGGCCAAGGAAAGCAGCGTGGCGTTCCGCGATCGGAGTGTGTGGTCGATACTTGACAACAAACTCACGTGCGGCTCGTACTCGTCGACCATTACACACATGACAAACGATTGGTCACCACCATCCGACGCGCGCCTGATCATCTACGGCGTGTGCAACGAGGCAAGGGGCTCTCCTGTGACGGATTACCTAGAAGACCTCAATATTTGGACGCCCGTGACGGTGTTGGACTGTGGCGCGTGCACTGTGGACGCCGTGTGCTTTGCTGCGAGGACGAGCAGCATCAGCGGCTGTGAGTGCGTGTGTGCTGCTGGCGGCCACGGTGAAACGTGTCTGCCAGCTGCGGTTCCGGACGGCCTTGGGCCGCTTCCGCCCCCCGACGCGAAGGACACGGAGGTCCGCTGCGTGCACGGTGGCGGCATGAGCTCCGTGGACTATCCTGATCCCGGTGTGCGTGGTCTGTGCTTCGTCAACGTGACCTTCACTGCCGCGAGTGTGCTGGACTTGTCGTATTTTGACGCGCCACAGCAGACACTCAACATCACGCTGCTGCATTGCGTCCTCATGGGCCTGTCGATCAAGGGGAATGGTGCACGCGTGCACGTGAACGTGGCCTCCTCGATGCTGGATTCTGGTGAGCTGGAGTTCAGGGGTGATTTCGGCGCGAGCTCCCTGATACTGGTGGTGGGCAGTACGCTTGTGACGACGTCGAGCCACGCCATTTTATTTGTGAAGTTTACTCTCAGTGCGAATATGACGCTGTTGCTACTTGACAACCACATCGAAGGGAATAGGCACGCAGTCTATTTCTCCAGTGGTGTTGTTATTGATGGTGGCGGGATCATTGTGAAGGGAAATACGCTGAGCGCAACGAAGGATGAGGGTGTGGAATCATCTGTTTGCGTTAATGCTGTTGATGTGAGGAACGGCGGCTACTTTGACGTGGAGAACAACACGATGGGCTCGGCTGTTGGCGTTATTCTTTCTGGCGATACCACCGTGAGCTCCGCGGGGCTGCTGCGAGTGGCGGACTGCACCTTCGTTGGCAGAACGGAAATTTTTGATCCCGCGCTGGTGTATTTGTCTGGCTCGGTGACACTCGAGGGTGGTGCGCAGTGGCGTGTGGAGGGAAACAGCGTGGGTGCAGCCTCAGTATTAACCATTCAGTATTTCTGGCAAAAACTTCAGCTGTCAGGCAGCGGCACCACCGTGGTGCTTGCAAACAACCGTCAGGTGGAGGGAAGTGCACTCCTTGCCAAGCTTTTTAAATCGAACACGATTGTTGTGTTACCCGCGCGGTTTGTGGTTGGGTGCAACCTGCAGGGCGGTGAGGAGGCGTCGTACGACGATGTGTTTCCGGAGGAGGTGGAGCTGTTTAGGTGTGGCACGTGCAACGATGACGCGGCGTGCTACATGCCCGGGACGGAGTTGGTGGACCGCGGCTCGTGCTCGTGCAGCTGCAAGGACGGATGGCATGGCGCGTCGTGTCTTCCCTTTGCGGTGCCCGACACGGTTGTGCCGCCCGCAGCGGAGAGAGCTGTTGACGGTGACACGAGCTGCGTGGTGAACCAGACGCTGAAGAACCTCACGCTGAAAATGTGGAAGACGCACCACTGCTACGTGGGTGTGACATTCAGCGGCGTGGGTGCCGTGTTGACGTTCTTTCTCAACAGGATGCCGCTGCATCTCCCCATCAACATCACGCTCATTGGGTGCACATTCCGTGAGGGTGCCGCGCTGCAGTTTTTTGGGGGTGCTGAGGCGGCCGAGTCATCCGGCGTCCTGATCCGCGTGAGCCGGACGGTGATGCGGTCCTCTACCGTTGCTTTTTTACGTGTCTTCCCGCAGCGCTGCGACATTGCCGTCACAGAGGTTGATGCGGTGCAGGCCTTCGAGTTTGAATTATCGGGTACCGTGAACAACATATGGAGCGTGTTTTTGCTGGGCGACGTCGTGTTGAGTGCGTCGACGCTGTTGGTCAGCAACGTCAAAGCGCATGCAACGAAGCGTGATGCGTTTGGTTTGTACTCGACCGGGACGCTGACGCTGGTGGGTGGCAGCTCGCTGTACACGCGGTACTGCAGCTTTGAGGGCTACAAATACGTGTTCTACGTGCACAGGCTCAGTGTGAGTGGTCACTCCGTTTTTGCGCTGCTCAACAATACGATGTTCTCCGGGGTAAGCCTGCTGCTTCAGCACCAAGGATTCAGCGTGTCGGATCACAGCGTGCTGCGCGTGGTGGGGAACAGCGGCTCAGCTCGCTACGCCATATATAACGATGACTTGTGGACTGTTCAGCAGTCAAGCTGGTTGGATTGGCGCGACAACGGCGTGGAAGTGGGTGCGATGTTCCACGACACTGAGTCCGCCTTTGTGAGCATTGACAGCAGCAGTGCTGTGACGCTGACAGGCTGCAAGATGGGCTCGACGGGGTTGTCGGTGCCTCTGCTATCGCAGGCTGGCGCCGGCTACCGGTTCGTTGCTGGGTGTCTGACGGTCGCGGGACGGGTGTTGACGACGGCGGCTGAACTGGAGCTGAACGGCATCACAGGCGTGACGACTGTTGCCGCGTGCGGAAATTGCACGAAGGATGGCGACTGCTTTGCCCCGCTGACGACGGCGGTCAGCGACTGCAAATGCCAGTGCGCTGCTGGAGGGCACGGCGATGTGTGTGTCCCGGCGCCTGTGCCTGCTGGCTCGCCACCGCCACCGCTGCCACCAGTGCCGCCCACACCGCTGCCACCGCCACCGCCGGTTGGTGAGTGCATCAGCGACATGGTGTACCCCGAGGTTGCGCAGTCTGTGGGCGGCGGGCTGTCGTGGCTGTGCTACCGCAACGTGACGTTCAGCGGGGGCGGCATGATCCTGACGGTGCTGGTCGGGGCGATGACGGGCGACGTGGCGAATGTCACGTTCGATGGATGCACGTGGAGGGACGGCGCCGTGCTGTTGCTGTTGGGCAATGCGTACGCCACTGTGGGGTCGCTGAACATCGTCGTCACCGGCAACAGATTTATTGACGCGCTGCTCAGCCCGGAGGGTGTGTTTCCACCGCACACGAACATCACGATCAGCGGGAACCGCTTCACGGTCACGAGGCTGATCCCTCGGTCGGGTTTGCGCCTTAGGAGGCCGTCGTGCGTTGTGATGAATGGGCTGGCGATCAGCAACAACTCCGCGGTGCTGCTGAGTGGCAATGTGTTTCAGAGCGTGACGGCATCGTCAAGCGCCATTCACGTCGTTGGATCTTCGCTGAGGGTGTCGTGGCACTCCGTGTTTGCGGTGGTGGGCAACGTGTTTCATATGGGCGGCGGTGACGGTACGCTGATAAATCTTAAAGGGTCTAGCCAGTCCTTGTCGCTGAGTGTACTGAACAACTCTGCCGTGGTGATCCGAGGCAACGTTGTGTCGAGGCCGGTGAGTTACTTTTTATTAGCAATTTCGGCATTACGTGTGGAGTCACGGTCAGCGGTTGTGTTTCGGGGCAACGACATGCGGGGAAGCTCGTTTGTGTTTTTCCCAGGCTTTTCTTCCCGCATCTACTACAACTCCTGGCTGCAGTTGGGCGGCAACCTCTGCCGCGTGTCCCCATCGGAAGCGTTTGCTTTTCTTTATCCCAAGGTGAATCTCCGCGACTCCACGGTGTCAGTGTCTGGCAACCGATTCATGTCCAGCACTGACAAGCCGACGGTTCTGCGGATATCCACGTGGTCCCGCGATATCACAAACGGAGCGATTGTGGCCGCGTGCAACACTGTGAACGGCGAGGAGGGGGCTAGTTACGACATCCCGTCTGTGTACAATGCGACCATTCTGAGCTGCAGCGATCCATGCAACCTTGCAGCGTCGTGCTTCCCTGCGTACACGGTGACGGTCTCGAGTGATGGCTGCGCCTGCGCGTGCGCGGAGGGCGGCCACGGCGATGCGTGCCTGCCCGTTGCTGTCCCCCAGCCACCGAGCACCGACGGCGCCGACTTGTGCGTGCGTGACGTGCGTGTGGATGTGGAGGCGAACGCCGGTCTCGGGACGTCGGTGGCGTGCTACGTTGGTGTGACCTTTGCGGCGGATGTCGTGGTGGACATGGAGTCGATGTCAGGGAGCGTGCGCAACGTGACGCTGGCGAACTGCACGTTTGTGAGCGGAGCGAGCTTGTACATTGTCGGGTGGCGGTCCGACCCGCCTGCTGGCCAGCGCGCCGATGTGTTGATCAGCGGGCTTGAGTCGTGTTCTGGCGGCGGCGTGCTGGTGGCAAATCGATTTCCGCCGGGCTCGCGCGTCACTGTGGTGGACTCGGTGCTGATCGCAGAGGCGCGTGTTGCGTACCGCGGCGCCTACGACCTTGGCGACGCGTCCGCGTGCCTCGTGGTGCACAACGTGAAACTGACGGGGAGTGTGTTGACCATTGCGCGCACACAGGTGGCGGCGGTGTTCGGCGGCGCTGTTGGCGTGTTGTTGGTTGGCGGCGTGGCGCTGTCGTCGCGCGGTGCGCTTTACGTGGACAGACTGTTGGTGCAGACGGCGCTGGGGCTGTGCGTGTCGGTGGAGGGCGGCGTTGCGGCCAGTGGCGGCTCCGTGGTGGCGTTTGTTGACAGCGGCTTCTTGCTGTGCAAGCACGCGGTGTCTGTGCGTGGGGCTGTGAGCGTGTCGGGCTCCGCTGTGGCGTTTATGCGGAGCGAATTCTTGTCGACGGAGGACTACGCGGTGGCGTTTTATTCGACGGTGAGCCTGGCCGGTGGGTCGATGCTGCTGGCGAAGGGCAACGTGCACGACGGCGTCTCGAGGGAGATGCTCTACGCAGCTGGCGCCGTGACCGCTGTTGGGAGCACGCTGAGCTTTGTGCGCAACCGAGCGCTGCTGCCACGAATGCTGTTGCTGAGCCTGTCGCTTGCGGCTGGGGCGCATGTGAGGGTGGCGTGCAACGACGCTGGTGGAAGTGTCCTGTCGACGGCGGAGGAGTATGCAGCGGCTGGATTTGGCGACGCTGGGAGCATCGACTTTGCTGGGTGCGACGTCTGCGACAGGGACACGCATTGCTACGCGCCCGGGACGGCGTCTGCGAGCATGAAGAACGGTGTTTGCGTGTGCGATTGCGGCAGCGGCGGGTACGGCGAGGCGTGCGTGCCTGTGGGAGCTCCCGCGCTACCGCCCGCTGTGGGCACCGCGTCGAGTTTGTTTGTCCGCGAGGGCGTGACGGTGCAGTCGGTGTTCGTTGTGCCTGTCGGCGCGGGTGAGGTGACGCTGCGCCACGTTGTGCTGGACGGCGTGAGTCCTGTGCTCTACGTGCCGTGGATGGCGCGGGACGGCGTGCGGATCGTTGTGCAGAACGTGTCGCTGCTGAACGGTGCCGTGCTGTACGTGATGGGCGGTGGAGCGTTGCGCGGTGCGGGGACGGCAGGGAGCGACGAGGGCGGACCGGTGGAGCTGTCCGTGTGCGACGTGGAGGCGCTGGACGGTGCGCTTGTGCTGACCGACACATTCCCCGCGGGGTCCGTGCTGACGGTGACGGACTCCCTGCTGGTTGCCGCGAGGCCGACGCCGCTTGTGTATCTTCCCGGCTCACAGTCCTCGCTGTACGCACCGGTGCTGGTGCTGTCGGGCCTGCGGCTCGTGCGGTCCGTGCTGGTTGTGTCCGGCGTGGCCCTCGTGACCGTGATGACTGGTGGGCGGACGGTGGTGGTGGACGGCGCCGTGCTGGAGCTTGTCGGTGGCGGTGTCGCGCTGGACGTGGCTGTGCTCGGTGGCGACGTTGCGTTGTACGCGAGTGCGCGCGTGGTGGCGTCTGGGGGCGCTGTGCTGCGCGTGTCGGGGAGCCAGGTGTACGCCGCGCATGGGTTGGTGTTCGGCAGCGGGGTGGAGGCCAACGCGTCCGCCGTCGTAGTGAACGACAACGCCGGTGCGCTGACGGATGGCGCGCTGCTGGTGCTGCGGGGGTCGGCGTTGTTTGCGTCCGGGTCGTGGCTGTCGGTGCGCGGCAACAGCATCAGCGGCAAGATTCTTTCGGTGCCATCGTACCCGCGGAGTGCGGACCTCGTGCAGAGCACGCTGACGCTCTACGTGAACGCTGGCAGCGGGCCTGTCGTGATGGACGGCACCGTTGCGCTTGGGGGAGCCGGCCGAAAGTTCGTTGTGGGGTGCCTGACGCTCAACGGGCAGGCGCTGCGGCCGATGGACTACAGGTCCGCCGGCATCATCGGGGAATTCCGCCCTGTGGCGTGTGGCGTGTGCGACGCCGACATGCACTGCTTTGCTGCTGCGACGAGGGCGATCTCGAGGTCGTGCGGCTGCCGCTGTGCTGAGGGCGGGTACGGGCGCGACTGCCTGCCGGTGTACCTGCCGCACGTGGACGGGTGCAACCGCACGCCCGGCATGCCGCCGCTGAGCCACACGGCGACGCTGACGGAGACGCGCAGCCCAACGCCAACACCAACACCGAGCCTGAGCGCGGCGCAATACAGTCCGCTGCAGTACAGGCCGACGGAGACCCTGCAGGTGACGGAGACGGTGGGGCTGCCGCCCACGCGGACCCCGACGGCGTCGGTGAGCGGCACGCTGTGGTGGAGCGACGTGGCGTGCCCGACGCTCGCCGTGACGACGACGGCGGCTGGTGGAAGTCTGACGCAGAACGACATTCGCGGCGGTGGGAGCGCCGTCCCGACGCTGCTGATGATGGCGCTGCCACCGCCGTTTCGGTGGGCACGCGACCCGCAGCTCGGCATGCAACTGAGCTTTGTGCTGGTGTCCAAGGCGCAGCCGAGCGGCTTTGGCGGTCCGTGGGGAGCGATGCTGAGCAACGCGACGTGGGTGCGCAACGCGACGAATCCGTCCACCGTCCTGGAGCTGGCTTTGCCCGTGCACCGCGGTTACTTCATTACTGCCGACGAGACGATAATCATTCGCTGCGACGCTGTGGTGGTGTCCGGCGGCTGCAAGGGTGTGCTGCTTGGGTCCTTCACTATCAGGTCGAACACGCTGCCCGCCGCTGCCAGTGCCCTCTCGGCAATCACCGGCGTTGTTGCGGGTGCGACGGCTGTTGCCGTGGTGGTGACCGGCGGACTGGGCTCCATTCTGGAGATGCAGGCACTCGGCGTGTTTGCGAGGATGCCATGCGCCTCGGCGCAGGAGCGTGCGAGCACCGTTGCGCTGCCGTACTTCCTGTCGGTGTTCGCTGCCCTTGACCCGCTGTGGATGGTGGTGGGCAACGCGCTGCTCGCCGCTGTGTTTGGGTGCGTGCACTGCGGTGTGACGGCCGCCTTCCAGCGGTGGCGTGGCGTGGACGCGGCGAGTGCGTGGGCTGCGATGCGCTTCCCGAGTCTGACGTACGTTGTGGCAAACGCGATGCACCTCGGCATCTTCTTCGGCTCCGTGCTTGCACTGGCGATGCCCGGCGCCCGCGTGCAACACCGCGTGATTGGTGTCGTTGGCGTGTTGTACGGTGCGGCGTTCCCTGCTGGCGTGTGCTACTTGATTGCTCGCCACACGGGCGCGAGCTTCACGAGGTACTGGCAGTTTTCTAGGAAGCCGCTGCACGAGCGCCTGCTGTACCCCGTCGGGTATTGGTGCCCCGCGGCGCAGCAGCGGATGTACGGCGGCATGCTGACGAACATGAGGGGCAACCGCGTGTACTGGTGCGTGTTCCAGCTGTCGGCGCTGTGCGTGGTGTGCCTGATTGCTGCTGTACACTCGCCCGTGGGAGGCTGCCACGTCCAGTACTTCTGCATGACGGCTGTGCTGCTTGTGGGTGCGGGAGTGGTTGCCTTCACGAACATGATGCGCTCGGCCTTCCTGACGGTGATGCGCACTGCGAGCTTTGTGCTCCTTGCGGCGCTGTGCGTGATCAGCGCGGCGAACCACCTTGCGCCGAGCGACGGCGGTGCGAGGGCGTACGTGGCTATCGTGCTGCTGCTGACGACTGTGCTGCTTGTGGCCACTGTGTACGGCGTCGTTGTGTGGCATGCGGAGGACCGCCACTGGCAGGAGCTGCGCGAGCCGCGGCGTGACGGACTGGAGGCGCTGCTGCGCGATGACGAGGAGAGCGACGAGGATACGCGGAAGCCCCACGAAATGAAGTCATCATCGTACGCCTCAGGCACCACCGTTGCGTCGTCGTACCGACCACCCGCACAGCAGGAGCTCATGGCCGGTGACACCCGCTCAGACGCACAGAGCCTGTTCGACCGTTCATCCAGTGCGAGCCGTATGATCAATTACGCCGCCATGTGACGTACACCACGTGGAATTAGTAAGTGTGAGGTGCTTGAGGGGCCACGGATTTGCTGCACAGCCAGCCATCGTTAACAGCACCGACGGTGTTGTTGTTCGTTGTTTCTATCGATTTGTTTTCACTTTTGAGCGGGTGCTTTCAGGAGTTTTTCCCGTTCCACGATGAATGTGTGGAAGGGGATTGAGTTGTCGCTCTTGTTACTCCTGATGTTGTGTTGTATCGGACTGTAATTTTGTGTAGTTGCGTGCGAGGACCTCAACGCTCATTTTGTGCAATGGAAGAAGGATTCAGCGAACCGCCTGGTGGAAGTAATGAATTGCAGCTCTGCCTTACCGCGGATTTGCATGCGGGAGGCATTACAGTCCTCAGAAGGAAAGCGGCGACAGAGTAGAAGCAGGGCTCCGGGTTTCCAGTAACGTCTTTGAGCGGGATTATGTATTGCGGCGCGACGCATTGTCGTAATTCCGGCTTGTTTTGGTGTGGCGAGTGCACGGGGTGATTGATTTCTCTTTGGCGGTGGAAATGACGGACCAAGCCATCCCAGTCACGTTCCACACATATCCTTTAGCGCACCACCGCCATGGCAGGACCCCTCAGGTGTGCACGTGGAACGTGGGAGCCTTGGATGACGCGGCATTGGTATTATTTGCCCGTTATGGCCCGCAACTTTTTGTGTGCAGGAGGTGTGTGGCGTTAGCATGGAGAGTACGATATTCACCGAGACTTCTTCCACGGCGGCGTGCGTCTATGCGCCTTCTCGTCGAACTGTGGAAGCACGCAAGCACAGGTCGACGGTTCTGGATCACCTGGTGACTCACATTGTGGACGTAACCTTTTGTCTTGCCCGCAGCACCGAGTAGCGCGCACACGGATGCAGTTTGTGTTTGGCCACTGCGGCGTATCCGAGAACGAAGCATGTGATGCATAGGCCAAGACGGCGTTCGACCTCGCACAGCTCACAGGCACATGGAGCACCGGCATCGTTTTCACTGGCCGAACATGTTATTTGTGTCCGACAGCTCAAGCCAGAGGCTCGCCGCTCCGCCGTAAGTGGCGACTGGGAACCCACGCGCACGGACTCCACTCTCACTCGTGGGGAAGAGGCCGCACTGGTCTGCCTCCGCACCGGAGTTTTGCACAAGTACTGATGGCTGCCACGGCCACTGCAACCCGCCATCCCGAGAAAATGCCGTTGGTGCGGCACGGATGCCGCACAGCAGGCACGCCAAGAACTTTGCATGGAAACGCCTCCTCCTCCCGCTGGACCTCACCCCGCCACGATCCGACGCCCGGCAGACTGTCCGGTGTGCGGAAGGCACTGCAGCTGCCGCACTGGTGTCGTGACGCACATGTTGAACGCCCATGGCATTACGCGCCCTCTCAGGCGCTGCGGGAATTTGATTTTCCCGATGAGCCGGAGCCGCCAGAAATCCCACCGGAACCACCGCCCAGCACTTGAGCGAGGACGAGAGCGAGAGACGGCACACTGATCGCATATCCGCCGCGGACTGCACAGCCCAGGCCGAAGCCACTCCCATGCAGTTTCCGCACGGCGTCTTACGAAAAGCAAGCCGGAACCGTATCTCATCTTTGGCATTTCCACAAGCAAGAGTTCCCCCGAGAAATAGGAGGCGCTGCCAGGAATATGAAGGTCTGACGGCATCCACACCGTTGGAATGCACGTACTGTGAATTCAGGGCTTAAGTGAAAACGGGACCGCTATTCCTTATGCGAGCACGCGAACACTCCAGCACAGAGCCACAGTCGGCACCGAAGGAAGCACTTCATAAATGCCCTTGGTACGACAGGCAGGCGGGCAATGCCGGGGGATTGGCCACCCACACACGGCACAGTCTCTCCGACAGAAAGAAAGTCGTGACACTAAAAATGGAGATTAAATAGCCACGCGCTGCAAGGCTCGAACCTCCGCATGAAGAACATCAAACCCACACAGAAACCCCGACTTTGCACAGGAGAATGCCACCGAGAAGCAGTGCACCGTTTCCCCAAAATGGCACGCACACATGCCTTGATTAACGTCACGCTGTCGCCCATTTCCCGACGGCAGAGAGGTCAGGCCGCCGAGAAGGCGCACGTTTCCCGGCGACGACATCCCGCTGCGACCACCACCAGTTTATTTTCGCCGTCCAGAATGCGGGTTTCCGTGCCACAGCAATGCCTGACTGACCCACTACCGCACGGCACGCCACGGATGATCGAGCCACCGCGCTATCCCCGGGGCGGGTGCGTAGCGGTGTTGTGTGCTTCACAGCCTCCGCTGCGGCTCCCACTTCGGGTGCCGGGGCTCTCTTTTACATCTCCGATCGTTGGGCGGACATGCTCTGCGATGGTGGCTGGTGTGTGAGTCTTTGTATTTATTTGAGCAGACACGAGGAATAATAACAATATATATATGAAAAGCGCTGAATAAATATTAGTACTGATATCTACATGCCTATCTATATAAATATGCAGCCAATAAAATAGCAATTAAATAAATCAGGAAACCAAGCAATCTGTCAAATTGTAGAGAGAGAAGGGATATATCCATATCTATACACATGCAGCAATGAATAAAGTATCGTTTTTATACTCATACCCATATCGATATATCTATACATTGATCGACTCTTATTTTCATATGTACCCCTCATATAATTTTTTTATCGCCTTTTTTATTTATGGCATTTTGCTTCCGCTATATTACGTATTCTTCCATGAGTTCATGCTTACTTTTTTAGAGAGAATAGGCATTCCGTCCCGCGGTCAAGGTTTCATATGCACTGAAGCATCCCATCGGACAAAAGTTGCAAGGGGTTTGCGAGGCCCATCCCAATTGAATGCTGATTGCTATCCTCTTTGATCTTCTGAGGAACTGCGACGTGTGATTGCGTTGCCCCTGACACCCAACACAATGACAACTTTCAACGAGCAGCTTGCAGGCGCATTGTGCAGTTTTATTGAGGTGTGGCCCACACCTGTATTTTGGGAGTGAATGCACGGTGTACCTGTAGGGGATGCTGAGGGCGGCGTCAGCGAGGCATGGGACAACATGTACTCCGGAACAAGTGCGTGGCGTTGGCCAGAGGAGGTCCTGTGCCAACGGCATCACTGATTGATGGCCAGTGATTTTGGGGCTTCGGTATTCGGGGCCTTAAGGACTGGAGCGACGCTG
>NW_001849512.1:136992-203372 GCF_000209065.1 Trypanosoma cruzi
TCGATTGCCGCATTGCATGGGGTGCTGCAAGGCGATGCATTATGCCACGCGATTGTGTTGTGGGTGCCGTGCGGTGGAAATATTTGACTTCTTTGAGAAGCCCTTGGAGGGTTGGGGAGGCGATCCTCCGGCGCAGGTGATCACTGACAGGTTCACACGCCCCTTTGAATTTGCTATCTCTTCTTTGTACTTTCATGAACTGACCGCGGATATTGCAGAATATATTCAGGTTGCTGCGGTGCTCCATACATTCAAGGTGTTGTCCTCCGCGCCGTCAACCTCGGCAGTTGACCGACCGGTCCCTTTGAAGGATTCGGGAGGAGGATCCGTCCAATTTGTTCCGCGGCTGGAGTTACTTCCTTCATTTCTGTCGGCTAGACACGCCCACACCGTCACTTTGCGTTCCCTTCCCTCAATGGGAGGAATGGGTGACGACGGAATTCGAGAGACAGTGGCACTTTTTGTTGCATCGCTGAGTGATCGGTCAGCGGCAGTTGGTGCATCAGCCCTTCCTGAGGGTCGGCGACACAAACTCTGTGGCCGAGACGATTTGGATTGAAGTTCGCAGGGGCAGAATGCGCGCTTTACTTCCGTGCTTGTGCCGATGGAATGCAATTATTTGCCCTTTCCTGTGATGCCTCGTGCGTGCCATGACACCACATTGAGGAGAGAACGAGGTGCTATTGTGCGTGCTATTTCGTTAGACTCCACGGCTCTTTTCGGGTGTGTGATTCGACTGTTTGGTGGGTCGGTTGAGGGGAGGACGTGGATGGGCCGCGCTCACCCGACTGCTGCGCCCCATTTTGCTGAACGCCCTGACCAAATTGCTGCTCTCCTTTTGCTTGCTTTACCGGGCTTGGCGACCTCTTGAGGAGCGGTGCGGCGGCGTGGGCTGTCAGGCTGCTGAGGAGGCCGTGGTTGCGCGGGATGTCCTGCGGATTTTTTCTGCGTTTCAGGGCTACTGTAGAGAGGAGGACATTTTATGCTTTCTTCACGTCCAGGAGGGTAAATGGAGGGATCGCGGTTGTGGGATCGCACCTCACGAGTGTCTGCGCCCGTTGATCGCGTCGACGGTGCGCTCTGTGTGTCTTCGACCACTGCCGAAGCATCTCGGCGTGTTTCTTCCGGTGAACGGGAAAATCCACCGACACGTCGAGGGGGTCGTGGGGGATGTTGCGGCGAGGAACGCTTTAAAGGCCCTGCAATCAGGGAGCGCTGATTGCAAGGACCCGCAGCACTTGGGATTTTGCTTGCCTTTAATTTCTGCTGGCTGTCTGTTGGTTGGTGCCGTTTGCCGGAGGGCGTCTTGGCCCGTGCGCACACGTCAATGCCTCTGCTTCTGCGTGTGGCGTCACAGTGCCTGAGCCGTTCTGGAAGGTCAGAATAATTACTGTAGCGGTTACGCCGAAGCGGATGTGTTACACTGCAGATGGTGGCGCCACCCACTTCTTTGCCACGTTCTTTTTTGATGCTTTTAAAATATTAATTTGATTTCTTCATTTCTTTCACTCTCTCACGAAGAAAGCAAGCAAGCGCTAATCTCTACTGTGAAATTCGAAGGCACTGAAAGGACCAACAGCACACACACATATTTATATGCTCTCACGTGTTGCTGCAGTCATGGCACCCCGCACACACAACCGTCGCCGCGTGACCGGATCCAGCGGAAGGAGGAGGGAAGGAAGAGAGAGTGAGCCGCAGAGGCCCAACATGTCCCGGCGTCTGTTTACTTCTGCAGTGCTGCTCCTCGTCGTGATGATGTGCTGCGGCACCGGTGGGGCTGCATCCACTGAGAAGACGCTGACATATTCGGAACCTTCAAAGAGGAAATTGTTTATTGGAGAGACACGACAGATGGGGAAACAGTGATTTCGCTTTTTTTTTCCAGTCTCGTTGGAATGAATGGTGATGTGTTTGCTGTTGCCGGGGCGCAGTGCACGGAGGGGGCAGAAAGTGGTTTGACTGGGATTGTCTCGGAGCTCCTGGAGTGGACCGATGAAGAATCAAAAGGGGAGTTGGATAAAACTAAAGTGGAGACACAAGTACTGGTGGAATGTTCTTCTGGAAAAGAGGGATGCCCCGACCAAGCAGTGGATGAGGCTGGCACCAAAAGCGAAACGAGAATACATGTGAGCCGACCAACAACAGTTGTGAAGGGAAGTGATATTTACATGCTTGTTGGAAGATGTAGCCGGACAGCTGCTGGTAAGAAGAGCGGAGCAAATGACGGGGGATTATTGCTGGTGAAAGGGAACGTCAGTGGTGAGAGCAGTAACAACAGAATTTATTGGAATGGGATTGACGCTCTTCTGAGCACTTATAACACCCAACACGAATCCTTGACAGCACTCTTTGGCGGCGGTGGATCGGGTGTTAAGATGGAGGACGGTACGCTTGTGTTCCCAGTGAAAGGCCAGGAGGATAGGACGGAGAAGGCGAATGAAGAAGATGCAGCTGGAGGTGGATACACTGTCTCACTGTTCATATACTTCCCGGATAATAAGAGTTGGAAGCTGTCGAATTGGATGTCTGCCGGTGGCTGCAGTGATCCCTCCGTTGTGGAGTGGAAGGACAAACTCCTGATGATGACTGCGTGTGATGATGGCCGCCGCAGGGTGTACGAGTCCGGTGACAAGGGGGATTCGTGGACGGAGGCACTCGGGACACTCTCGCGCGTGTGGGGCAACAAAAAGGGCGGAAGTAAGAAGGTCGTTGGAAGCGGGTTCATCACAGCGAAGATTGAAAACGGAGATTATAATAAAAAAGTGATGCTCGTTACTCTGCCGGTGTATCCCAAGGATACTGATAAAGGACAAAATAATGAAAAAGGCGTACTCCATCTTTGGCTGACGGACAATACGCACATTGTTGATATTGGGCCGGTATCCGGGGAAGGAGACGATGAGATTGCCGCCAGCTCCCTGTTGTACAGAAATGGAGATAATAATGAGTTGATTGCACTGTACGAGAAGAAGAATGGCGATGAGGAGGAATCACTCGGTATGGTCTCTGTGCGTCTGACTGAGCAGTTGACGCGGGTGAAGGAGGTGCTGGCGACCTGGAAGAAAGTGGACAGCCGCGTCTCCCAGCTGTGCACCTCATTAATTGCTCAGAAGGGTTTCTCAACTGACAGTGCCTGCAGCACTGATAAGATCACGGATGGGCTGGTTGGCTTTTTGTCCGGCAACTTCTCTGATAACACATGGAGGGACGAGTACCTCGGGGTGAACGCCACAGTAAAGAACGGTGCAGCAGCGCATAACGGAGTAACATTTAAAGGACGTGGAGCGTGGGCGGAGTGGCCCGTTGGCGCGCAGGGGGAGAATCAGCTGTACCACTTTGCGAACTACAACTTCACTCTTGTGGCGACGGTGTCCATCGACAAGGTGCCGGAGGAGGGAGATACTCCCATTCCTTTGATGAGTGTGAACATGAAGGGTGAACAAGGGAAATTTTTTGGGTTGTCGTACGAGAAAGAAAGGAAGTGGCAGCTGCTGTGCGGTGGCGGAACGAACGAGGAGCTCAGCAGCGTTTTGGGAATCGGGGACGAAACGCCACGTGGTAATTTTGCTACGGAACGGCAACCAGAGCTCCGCGTACGTCGATGGTCAGCGTGTGGGGAATGAACAAGGTGAATTGGGAGACACGGAATCAAAGGAATCTCACACTTCTACATTGGAGGGGATGGAGGCAGCGCAGAGGACAAAGAAGGCCGAGAAGCCGTGTCTGTGACGGTGACGAACGTCCTGCTGTACAACCGCCCGTTGGCCTCCGAAGAGATTGGTGCCCTCAACCCGAATAAAGTCACCATTCAACAGTTGAAGGATAAGTCGTCGGAGCCTTCACCAGTTTCTTCTGATTCCGTTGATACTAACGCCTCTCCGGTTACCGCAGCTTCTCAGCAAACCGGAACTTTGTCAACTCCTGACGGAAAACACCCGACGGAACGGGGACGGTTGATGGGGGGCAGTAATGCGGGCAGTGGCGGTGCATCCACAACAACAGTGTCCACTATAACTACTCCTGCAGCAGGAGAGGAGTCCGTAATGCAGATGGCGTCAGGATCATCTTCTGATGGACATAAAAATGTGGGTGGCGGTTCTTTTTCTGATGGCGACCCAACGGTGGAGACAAGAGAAGGAGGAACGAATGGGCACGAGGAGGAGGTTAATACACAGGTCAGAGAAGTGAATGCCACGGCGCTCAACAGCAACCTCGGAAATGTGTCGCAGGGGAATAACAGTGATGCCGGCACCATGCGTGGGAGCGGACTGCTGCCATCGCTGCTTCTTCTGTTGGGACTGTGGAGGCTTGCGGCTCTGTGAGAAGTGACTGGCTGCCGCGTGGAATACTTGCGACCTCGCGAGCACAGAAATAATATTCCCATAGGAACTAATATCTCTGATACCTTCTTTTTTTTTTTTTGCGTATTTTAAATTTATTTTCCTGTTTGCTTTTTTTCTTATTTCAAAATTCTTTTTTATGTGTTTGTGATTTTTATTTAATTTTTTTTTTCTGCTTTCGGGGGCAATCACTATGGACGTTTTTTCTTTTCTACTCTTCCCTCTTTAATTGTTTGTTGCTGCACTCTTCCTGCGAGGGGTGCCGTGTGTTCCCGCCCAACTGCTCCACTCGCACACCCACCGACACGCTCACGACGACGGCCCTGTGCGCCTCGTCTGCTGCACGCATGAGGAGGGGCCACGACGAACGGCGCGCTGAGGGAGCCGTGACGTGTGGGCGTGCGACGAGGGCCTGTGGGGCGGAGCACACATTTCTTTCCTCTTGTTTCTTTGCGGTCAGGGCTGGCAGACACCCGCAGCGCCACACCCTGCCGCCGTGTTTTTCTTTTGTTTTTGCTTGCTCTCTTTTATTTTGTTTTTTTTGTTTTTTTTGTTTATTTCATGCGCTGGCAGTCCCGTCAGCATTTCTCTTCCCTCCTGATGATTTCTTTTCTTTTGCTGCGCTCACTCTCCCGATGGAGTGACGCGACTCCCGTCATGTCTGCGTGCTTCTCTCAGTCCCCACACACACGAGTGACTGTGCTCTGCGGGCTGCACTCACACGCCGATGAGAGGGCTGAGGGGAGCAGCAACACGCAGATGACCCCATGAAATATAAACGATGTGCGGACACATGGAGGGTCAGACGGTTGAAAGATATTTAAATATCTTTTAATTTTCTTTTGCGGGCAAAATATCTACAGACAATTTCTGGAGCAGCATGGTAGTTGGGTGCTGTTTGTGTGTGTGTTTTCTTTTTTATCATTTGGGTGTGGCCGTAATAAAGGACAACTTTTTTCATTTTCTTTGTTTTTTCTTTTTTCCTTTCAAAGTGTGAGGGGTGGAAGGGTGAAGATGATTTTTTATTTATTTATTTTTATTAAATTTTTTAATGGATTGCGGCTGCTTGGTCCGCAGTGCAATATCATGAGCTTGAGCAGTCTTTTTCTCTTTATTTCTGCCATGCACCTCTTCTGTGCGTTTTTGTTTGTGCGTCTCTCCACATACTCTGCTTCCTTTTCTTTAATTCTTTGCTTCATGTGTGTCTGCAGGCGCACACAAACGCACAAGATGCACATTGCAGTGGATTTGGATGCTTCTTTTGTGGCGTGTGCTGGCGGTTGCGGGTGGCTGCTGCTTCCTCCGTGGGCATGAAGGGAAGGAGGAGAGAGGGAGCGCGCACCGCGAGTCACTCTTCCTGCGGGTGTGATGCGCGCGGTGGGCTGCGACTGCTGTGGAGGGCCGCATTCCTTCGGTGTGCGCTTCTCCGCCGTTGTGTCGTGCGTTGGCGCATGTCATTTTTTATGCGCGTGCGTGCTGGGCATGTTTTTCCTGAGCGTTGGGTGGCCACCATCTGTCGATGGCGGTTGTGTGAGTGGGCACGTGCGGATGAGGGTCAGGGCGCATGGTATGAAGGAATGGCTTGAGGAAAGGGGAATTTTATTTGGAGGGTGTTTGGACCAGATTCATTTGGCTGCGGTGGACACATGCACGACGGATGTGTTTCCGCATAATGGGGGAGGATGCGACAGGGTTTTCCGAAGTGACCCGTCAATGCAATTTGGGTTTTATAGCACTGAGGCACAGTGGTCTTCCTGCAATGGCTGGTGACGGCCTCTAGTGGACCGGTGTATTTATGCTGCTGCTTCTCGAGGAGGCGTAGAAGTGCGATTTGAGGTGAGCGGCGGAAGGGCCGCACATCCCGCAGTGACGGTCGTCGTTGGCCCACCGGGTGCCTCTGAAGGTTTTGTTGGATGCAACGTCCTTATGCCCGTCTCCGGATGGCGACATCTCTGATGCAGCCAACGAACGGGGCGGCGAGCGACGGTGAGACGCAAGCACGTGTGGATGTTTGGAGCGGCCGGCGCACCGCACGCTGAGAGCATGGCGCGGTGAGGACCGGACCCAGAAAAGGGACACCGCGTGGGACGTCAGTCTTCACTGCAGCGACCGCCACCGAATTCGGATTTGCTTGCACGTTTTGCGGTCCCTCTTCCTCCCTCACTTCTGTGCTGAGGACTGTGCCGCGGGATCCAGCAGCGCGATGTTTGGCCGCAGGAGCATGGCCCGAGCAAATGATTTGTGGGAGGGGATGTGCACTGCGACGAGAAGGAAGAAAATGCTGCGAGACGACCACCACGACAAGACCGGAGTGAAGTTGTGTTTTGTCCACTTGCGCGAGGGCGGCCTGCCACCTGGTCGGTTGGGAGGATTATTTTTTTTGCGTCGTTGCGCTCTCTTTTTATTCCGCTGCGTTTTCTTGCGGAACTGCGAAGGGAGATTTGCAAGAAGTTCCTGCGAGGCGTCCGTGCCGTCGTCGGAAAGGCGGATTCTCCCTGAAAAACGCCACTTTTTAGATTTGTTTTGGGCGGGGAGTTCCTGTCGATTCAACGCGACTTTGTTTTGCGGATTTGATGCGTGTGTTTCCGAGCGGTTTGGTCTGCGCCCCCGGCCCACTCGGATGCGATTTGCGCGTCGACGTGAAGGTGCCTGCCAGCCGTTTTATTGCCTCCCCCGCTGTGGCTGCCGCCGCTGCCTTCTTCCCTTCCTGAGGTCCTGCGGCTTCTTGACAAGATGTTTTGGATAAGGCGTTGCCGCTCTTATCGTCCACGGTATTTTGATTCTGGTGTCGCGCTCAGGAGACATTGAACGAGAGGGCTTACTGCCCTTTTGTTTTATTTGTCCTCTCTGCCTGACGGCCAGTTCTACACAAGCGTGCTCCTCGGCACCTCAGTTGGTGCTGGCGGGTTGCTCACAGTTGTCACTGGCAGTCGCATGCGCCAACTCTTCTCTGCTCCCTTTCAGTGTCGCATTTTTTTTATTGATTGACGGACGCCATTCTGTCCGGTGTGCCACTTTGATTGGATTGTGTGGGACTGCTTGCCAGCGCCATCGGAGAAAGCAGGCCGACTTTTTCATTTATATTTAATTCCATCTTGCGTGCAGTTATTTTTTTCCACATGTTCTGTTGGGCACTCAAACAGCGAAGTGTCCGGAACTATGCGTGCGTGGAATTCTTCCTGCCATGTGGACTGCGGGAAACACCGAGGGGCTGCCACCTTTACTCCGCAGAGTTGTTGTATCTTTTGCAGGTTGGCAGAGAAATTCCATGCGCCCTGCTACTGCTGGTGTGTTCCCAAATGTTGTCACTCCATGCGAATAATGTGCTTCAGCGAGTGAGGGTGTTGATTGGGTTTGTGTGCACTCTGATTGTGTTTGCTGCCTTGTGCGGGCACGCAACACTTGAAAGGTGGTAAAATGGAGCGGGGCGATGCATGGCTGCGTCTCGCCCATTGTTCACTGCACGATAATGTGGTGCACATTGTGGTGTTGACTCTGCGATGTGACCGCGGTCTCCTGTGCGGCAATGGCGGTGGGTGGACGAGAGTGTTGACCCGCGGCGGGAGGGTGGGATCGTGCCTCCTTTTCTCTTTGTTTCTTCCCTTTTGTGAAGGTGTGCACTTATTTTTGGTGTCGGTGATGGGGCAAACAGACCGACACCGTGAATAAAACAAAATGAAAAAGGACGATAATGTGGCGGTGTTGGGGTTCGTTGCACGCCTCGTGTTGCTGCGGGGGCGGTGGGCCTTGACTGCTTCACCGACAGGCGTTGCAGTGCGGCTGCATGGCGCACCGACCACCCTGCCGTGCGAGTGCCGCGCCCAACGCCATTGGGACTGCGGGACGAAACAGCCGCGACTGTCCTTTGGTGCCAGCGGCACCTGCTGGCCGCAGTTGGCGGTGCGGGTGGGATGCTTCACCGCACGGGTGTTGTGATGGCACCTCGCCGTGGCATCTTCGGTGATGGTTCCGACGCTGCAGCTCGACATGTGGCGGGGAGTAAAGTGTGGCCGCAGTGGACCATGAGCAGCACCAACATGAGGCTGAGTGATTTCCTTTGGAATTATGTCGGCGGCAGGG
Source organism: Trypanosoma cruzi (assembly GCF_000209065.1). Taxonomy (NCBI): domain Eukaryota; phylum Euglenozoa; class Kinetoplastea; order Trypanosomatida; family Trypanosomatidae; genus Trypanosoma; species Trypanosoma cruzi. Next base: position 145,416 of record NW_001849512.1, read on the forward strand.
CGGCCGTTGATGAAAGACTACAATGTGACGATGGAGATGTTTGTTCAGGAGCCGGATGATTACGTACAAGACCAGCGGCTTCTTGAAGAAATTCTTAACTTAACTGCGCACCAAGCGCTGGAGGCCATTACTAGGCCTCTTCACGAAGGTGTGCTCTCTCTCGGGCAACGTAGGGACTATGAAAGAAAAGGATACGATCACTCCTCTTGCAAGGGGAACACCAAACGGGGTACTCACGCAGGTACTGACAGAAGCGCGGCGGGAGGCAGAGGAAAGGCTAAGACGAACGCAAGAAATGAAATTTACCATTTCCACTAATATCGAAGACGTGCTGTTTAAAGGAAGAGTCCGCGTCAATGAAATGAGGCTGAACGACTTTCTTACGAGGGAACTGGACGGCAGGGGCGTTGTGGACACCAATCGGGATGTCTTGCTGGAGGAGTTTTTCAGAGACCCCACGAGGTATATCCGTAATAAGGGAGCGTTGAACGAAATGCAGGCATCATGTCGTTATTTGAGTATGAAGCGAGCTGTAAAGGGTGAAGTGATCTTCGATGAGGATATACGCAGGCTTTGCGATAAGGGTGTCAACAATCTACCGGGGTGGTCATTGGCTGCTGCGGACGTAAAAGCAGCTGTTCGTAACTCCAATAAACATTTCTTGGATGCGGCTGCCGAGGAGGCGAGGAAACCAACGACGACGAGCGCACCGGAGAAACTGGAAGGATGCTACGAGTCTGTGCACAATGCGAGGCGGAGCCATGTGGTGGAACTTCCGGACGGCGATGAGCGAAAGAAAACGGGGACGGGAATGGGGTGCATGAGGGGAAGCCAGAACAGTCATGGACGTACAAGAAAGCTGACGACGCTATCGAAAAGAATGACGCTGTGCAGCAATGTGGTGCAGCACCTCCCGTGTTGATGGTGCTTGCCTCGGAAAAGGGATGGCCGCACTCGTGGCATACGATACAGGATCTTCCTGAGGACGTTTTTGTGAACTGTGAGGTGGATCGAGTGTGGCAGATCGTCAAGGGCGACATAACCGCGTGGTTCAGCCATCACAGTGGGACCGACTGTAAGCCCAAGAGGCGTGTGTTGATTGGGACGCCCGGGATCGGGAAGTCGATTGCTGCCGGCTCGTACCTCCTCTACCGGCTGCTGCACTATGATGCGGAGCAAATCCAAGTGGTAGTCCACTGTTTTGGTGGACGAGGTGCGTACGTGTCTGACAAGACCACCAGAGCGGTGACAAGATGCAGCGATGAGGACATGTGCATCTCGGAGACGAGAAGTTTGAGGGGGCATGGGAGGAATGTGTATATTATCTGCGATGTGGCAAGGGAGGGAACGCCACCACTGAGACATTTTGCGCCTACTTCTGGATGGGGCGTGATTGCGGTGCCATCCCCAAAGGTAGCCAACTATGATGAGTGGGCGAAGCAACTGCAAGCCGTGCGAATCATCGTGAATTGCCCCGAAGAGATGGGTGTGAAGGCGATGTGCGCCTGGATAACGCGTGGTGAGACCAAAGAGAAACAGACGGAATGCTGGAAAGAGGCCAAAGAACGCATGGAAAGAGTGAGGCCGATTCCACGTCACATCTTTGATGAGGAGGCGTTTAATGGACGCTGTGGAGCGGTGAAGTTTGCATTGCAGTCGATCAACGAGGTAACTGCGAAGGAGTACTTTTCACGGGGAGGTGAGTCGCCATGGTGTTCTGAGGATCCGTCCCACAAGCTTGTGAAAGTTGTTCGGGAAATATACGCAGGCGGTGTGATCCTTTTCAATGCACTGCTGTCTGCTTGCCTCGAGGAACGGACATTGGAACGCCTCCCAAGTGTAGCAGAATACAATAGCTTTTGAGGCTGATTTTGGCGTCGAGGGATAATATTTTGCCAATATTTTCTGGACGGTTTGCTTTGAAATCGTTCACGGAGAGTGCCTTTGTCAAGGCAATGGCGACGAAACTCACGGAGTTTGAGCCGCCAACAGGACGTCAAGCAAAGCCCTGCGTTTTGAAGTTGGCCCTGAATTGCATCCCAAGGGAGATGAGGGTTTGCTGCCGAGTGAATATGAAAAATCGGTCCGTAAAATGAGGCACGGGGTGCTGTACAAACCGTGGGCCACAAACCTTCCGCTGGTGGACGGCTTTTTTTCTCGGAGTCCAATCCAATGACGGTGGTTGGGCTGCGGATGACTACGGCGGGTGAGCGCCACACCAGGCACACACGCAAATTACTCATATCATCACACACACACACACACACGCAGCCGCGGAATGGGTGCACTCAACCACAAAATCAAAAAGGAAAACAAAACAAAAAGCCGAAGCGTGGGACGACCAGCGCACACACACTCTCATTACTCCCGTAAAGCAAAACACACACACAGAGGGAGAGAGAGAGAGGTCGCCCACTCAATGCAATAAAAACAAAACAGAAACAGTTACGGTGCTCCGCCCATGCAGCCAGGCAGGACGGCAGCGGTGCGTGTCGTGCAAAAGAGAGCACCAACAAGCCTGCATGGGTGTGCATGCATATATACAATGGGCACATTATTGTGTGTGCCTCGTGGGGTGAGGTGAGGGCGAGAGTCCATGCAAGGGGAAACACACAGAGAGAGAAGGAAGAGTGTGTGTGCGGGCGGTGCACGGCTCTCTCCCTCACTCTCACGCGGCCACCGCAGCAGCCGCACACGCAACAACAAGAAGCAAAAGAGGGGAGATGGTGTGGGAGACCGCGGTGCTGCCGTCACTGTCGACGGTGTTTGTTTTGTTTGTTGTGTTAGTGGAGATGTTTATGGCTGCTGTGGATGCTTCACTGTTGGCTGCTGCAGTGTCAATGCTGTCTGGTGCGCTTTTGGGTTTTATTGCTGCTTCCATCTGATCCACTTCTTCTGTGAACGTATTGTTGCCATTTTTGTTGAGGCTACGCGCATCATGATTGTTCGGTCTTGTGGTTGTGGCAGTGTCTGACTCTCCCGCTGGAGGAGCCGCGGGGCTGCTCTCACTGTCGCCAGGCTTTACTGTGTTACTTCCTTCAACTGTATTGTGCGGTGTTTTTGTTTTCTTCAAGCCGCTGCCCGGTGTTTCACTTTCGTCTCCTTCTGTCTGCACAGCACCTGATGCTGGAGTATCAACGGTGCTTTCCTCCGCAGTGCCCTCTTCATTGTGATCGTTGGAATTATCATTGGCTTTTGCTGGGGGTAATGTTTGTTCCGCCCGATCCTCAGTTGGTGAATCCCTTTGGGTAGCTGTGTCGTGTATACTGGTTACCTTTGGAGGTTCTTGAGGTGGACGCATTGCCTCTGGTCCTCCCTGTGACTGCTTCGGCGGCACCGAGCCCGCAGTGTTGGGCTCTGCTTGTTTTGCGAGTACTGTTGGTTCCGATGATGCTTGGATGGGCGGTGCTTGTGAGGAGGCTCCTGCAGATGCAGGTGTTGGTGGTGTGTCCGGCGATTCCTCTGACAAACCCTGTGGAGTTGTTGGCGGTGCTGGATTTCCTGTTTCACGCAACGTGGGGATTTGCTCCTGTGCCTGCTGATCAACAGCCCCTCCGGAGCCAACATCCGGCGAACAAATAGAGTGCAAATGAGATGCGTCATGTTCACCCGAATGGTCGCCATAAAATAAGTCACAAAGGGCCTTTTTCGCTTCACGTTTGCATTCCTCAACTGCGGACTCATTCACCGTGCCGTTTTCGAACGCTGAAGTATTTTCACAATCGCCCATCATCAATGAATACCACCGGCCAAAAAAAACGTTGATGTCTGCGTGAGGAGCCAAACCACCAACGTTGGACGCCATCACCACCGAAACGCCGCACCACAGCACGCAGAGGGCACACACCAGCAGCACACGGCCAGTCATCATCATCGCCATCACTCCTGTCACTTGCGTGCAGCCTTCAGCACAAACTAACACTCCGCCAACACAAAGCAAAAGGAGAGACAAGTCACACAGCCACGCACCGTCCAATCCAGCAACGAGAGTCACGCACCACAACAAAAATGAGGTGGGCGCCTTTCAACAACAATCAAAACAAAACAAAAGAGGAGCGCTCCTCGCCGTGCACCGTTCCTCACACTCCACAGTCACCATTGCTGTTACTCTCTTTCCTCAGAGCCTCCAGCACAGGCCTCGGGATCGTCGGGCCCTCCCAGCACAGGCAGTCCGTCATGCACTCACGCTGCGCTGCAAATTCCACCTCCTCTCAGTCAAACAGCTCCGTGTCCACCACGGCCCTCACAATCGCCGGCATGCCCCGGCCGCACAACACCCACAGCGCCACAATGTCGTGCCGCCTCTCCTCCACAATCACGAGCGCAGCGCCAAACGCGTACTGGCCCACGTGCTCCATGCGCTGCAACTACACACGGATCAGGTTGGCCGTCATGCACTGCATCTTGTTGTACTTGTTGTACTTGTGGCACCACAACGTCGTGTAGCCGGCGGCATCGCAGTGCTGGAAGAAGTACGGCGCAGCAACCGTGCGGGTGTCCGTGTGGCTGTAATCCACCTTCAATGCGTCCAGCTCCCGCAGAGAGACACAGGGAAGTGTGTGTGGATGTGTGCCAGGAGCACAGCGACTGCCATTGCCAGAGGAGGCCATCGTGGCACCGTCCGTCACGCGTCAGCACACACCGAGCAACGCACGCACACGGCAAAACAAAAACAACGAGGAGAGAAGAATGACCCCAAGAGCAGGCAGCACCTTCACGCGTGGCGGGCATCGTGCAGCCGCGTCAGCCGGCCTCCAGCACAATGCGAAAGGCGTCCCACACACATCCATCCAATGGCACCGTGATTCCCACCGCAGGCACACACGCAGCGACCTCGCCATCTCGACACGGGATGCAAGCCAACTTCACGCCGTCGCCAAGAGCATTCCTGCAGAGCACCGTGCAATCACTTATCTCTGTGTGTGATGGAGAAGCAGAAAAGAAGAGGAGCACAGGGAGGCAAATCAGCACAGCAAGAGGCACAGCTGGATGGCAGCGATACATGCGGCACGGCCCCAACATCAACAATCACGCACGGTGGCAACAAACACCCATCAAATAAAAAAAGGAAAAACACGGCGGCAGGGTGTGGCTGTGTGTGTGGCGCTGCGGGTGTCTGCCCGCCCTCGCCGCAAAGAAAACAAAACAAGAGGGAAAGAAATGTGTGCTCCGCCCATGCAGCCAGGCAGGACGGCAGCGGTGCGTGTCGTGCAAAAGAGAGCACCAACAAGCCTGCATGGGTGTGCATGCATATATACAATGGGCACATTATTGTGTGTGCCTCGTGGGGTGAGGTGAGGGCGAGAGTCCATGCAAGGGGAAACACACAGAGAGAGAAGGAAGAGTGTGTGTGCGGGCGGTGCACGGCTCTCTCCCTCACTCTCACGCGGCCACCGCAGCAGCCGCACACGCAACAACAAGAAGCAAAAGAGGGGAGATGGTGTGGGAGACCGCGGTGCTGCCGTCACTGTCGACGGTGTTTGTTTTGTTTGTTGTGTTAGTGGAGATGTTTATGGCTGCTGTGGATGCTTCACTGTTGGCTGCTGCAGTGTCAATGCTGTCTGGTGCGCTTTTGGGTTTTATTGCTGCTTCCATCTGATCCACTTCTTCTGTGAACGTATTGTTGCCATTTTTGTTGAGGCTACGCGCATCATGATTGTTCGGTCTTGTGGTTGTGGCAGTGTCTGACTCTCCCGCTGGAGGAGCCGCGGGGCTGCTCTCACTGTCGCCAGGCTTTACTGTGTTACTTCCTTCAACTGTATTGTGCGGTGTTTTTGTTTTCTTCAAGCCGCTGCCCGGTGTTTCACTTTCGTCTCCTTCTGTCTGCACAGCACCTGATGCTGGAGTATCAACGGTGCTTTCCTCCGCAGTGCCCTCTTCATTGTGATCGTTGGAATTATCATTGGCTTTTGCTGGGGGTAATGTTTGTTCCGCCCGATCCTCAGTTGGTGAATCCCTTTGGGTAGCTGTGTCGTGTATACTGGTTACCTTTGGAGGTTCTTGAGGTGGACGCATTGCCTCTGGTCCTCCCTGTGACTGCTTCGGCGGCACCGAGCCCGCAGTGTTGGGCTCTGCTTGTTTTGCGAGTACTGTTGGTTCCGATGATGCTTGGATGGGCGGTGCTTGTGAGGAGGCTCCTGCAGATGCAGGTGTTGGTGGTGTGTCCGGCGATTCCTCTGACAAACCCTGTGGAGTTGTTGGCGGTGCTGGATTTCCTGTTTCACGCAACGTGGGGATTTGCTCCTGTGCCTGCTGATCAACAGCCCCTCCGGAGCCAACATCCGGCGAACAAATAGAGTGCAAATGAGATGCGTCATGTTCACCCGAATGGTCGCCATAAAATAAGTCACAAAGGGCCTTTTTCGCTTCACGTTTGCATTCCTCAACTGCGGACTCATTCACCGTGCCGTTTTCGAACGCTGAAGTATTTTCACAATCGCCCATCATCAATGAATACCACCGGCCAAAAAAAACGTTGATGTCTGCGTGAGGAGCCAAACCACCAACGTTGGACGCCATCACCACCGAAACGCCGCACCACAGCACGCAGAGGGCACACACCAGCAGCACACGGCCAGTCATCATCATCGCCATCACTCCTGTCACTTGCGTGCAGCCTTCAGCACAAACTAACACTCCGCCAACACAAAGCAAAAGGAGAGACAAGTCACACAGCCACGCACCGTCCAATCCAGCAACGAGAGTCACGCACCACAACAAAAATGAGGTGGGCGCCTTTCAACAACAATCAAAACAAAACAAAAGAGGAGCGCTCCTCGCCGTGCACCGTTCCTCACACTCCACAGTCACCATTGCTGTTACTCTCTTTCCTCAGAGCCTCCAGCACAGGCCTCGGGATCGTCGGGCCCTCCCAGCACAGGCAGTCCGTCATGCACTCACGCTGCGCTGCAAATTCCACCTCCTCTCAGTCAAACAGCTCCGTGTCCACCACGGCCCTCACAATCGCCGGCATGCCCCGGCCGCACAACACCCACAGCGCCACAATGTCGTGCCGCCTCTCCTCCACAATCACGAGCGCAGCGCCAAACGCGTACTGGCCCACGTGCTCCATGCGCTGCAACTACACACGGATCAGGTTGGCCGTCATGCACTGCATCTTGTTGTACTTGTTGTACTTGTGGCACCACAACGTCGTGTAGCCGGCGGCATCGCAGTGCTGGAAGAAGTACGGCGCAGCAACCGTGCGGGTGTCCGTGTGGCTGTAATCCACCTTCAATGCGTCCAGCTCCCGCAGAGAGACACAGGGAAGTGTGTGTGGATGTGTGCCAGGAGCACAGCGACTGCCATTGCCAGAGGAGGCCATCGTGGCACCGTCCGTCACGCGTCAGCACACACCGAGCAACGCACGCACACGGCAAAACAAAAACAACGAGGAGAGAAGAATGACCCCAAGAGCAGGCAGCACCTTCACGCGTGGCGGGCATCGTGCAGCCGCGTCAGCCGGCCTCCAGCACAATGCGAAAGGCGTCCCACACACATCCATCCAATGGCACCGTGATTCCCACCGCAGGCACACACGCAGCGACCTCGCCATCTCGACACGGGATGCAAGCCAACTTCACGCCGTCGCCAAGAGCATTCCTGCAGAGCACCGTGCAATCACTTATCTCTGTGTGTGATGGAGAAGCAGAAAAGAAGAGGAGCACAGGGAGGCAAATCAGCACAGCAAGAGGCACAGCTGGATGGCAGCGATACATGCGGCACGGCCCCAACATCAACAATCACGCACGGTGGCAACAAACACCCATCAAATAAAAAAGAAAACAAAACAAAACAAAAAACACGGCGGCAGGGTGTGGCTGTGTGTGTGGCGCTGCGGGTGTCTGCCCGCCCTCGCCGCAAAGAAAACAAAACAAGAGGGAAAGAAATGTGTGCTCCGCCCCACAGGCCCTCGTCGCACGCCCACACGTCACGGCTCCCTCAGCGCGCCGTTCGTCGCGGCCCCGCCTCATGCGTGCAGCAGGCGAGGCGCACAGGGCCGTCGTCATGAGCGTGTCGGTGGGTGTGCGAGTGGAGCAGTTGGGCGGAAACACACGGCACCCCTCGCAGGAAGAGTGCAGGAAGAAACAATTAAAGAGGGAAGAGTAGAAAAGAAAAACGTCCACAGTGATTGCCCCAAAAGCAAAAAAGAGGGACGGGGGATGAAAGATGAAAAAAAAATGAAAAAAGAAAGTAAAAAATTAAAAAAAAAAAAAGAAAGAAACTCACAGAAGCAAAACAAACAATTATTTTAAAAGCAAAAAAAAAAAAGAAAAAAAATTATCTTAAGGAAAAAGTTAGTTCCTGGAAGTAATTCTGTGCTCGGAAGCTCGCAATTGTCCCACGCGGCAGCCAGTCACGCCTCACAGAGCCGCAAACCACCACAGTCCCAACAGAAGAAGAAGCAGCGATGGCAGCAGTCCGCTCCCACGCATGGTGCCGGCATCGCTGTTATTTTCTTGCGACACATTTACGAGTTTGCTGCTGAGTGCCGTGGCATTTACTCCCCTGATCTGTGAATCGGCCCCCTCCACACCACCACTCGCATCTTTACTGCTTCCCACCAAATGCCCCAATTCCGACGGCTGTTGCCCGGCGGGAGTAGAGGGTGTGCCCCTCGGCTCTGGTTTTGCATGATCCAGCTTTGGAATATTAACGCTTTCCGTGTTATGCGCAGTCATCTCCGCGGAACTCAACGGGCGGTTGTACAGCAGGACATTCGTCACCGTCACAGAGATGTCTTCTCGGCTCCCTGCGCTCACCGCGCTGCGTCCATCCCCTCCAATGTAGAAGTGGGAGATCTCTTGGGATTCCGTGCTTCTCAATGCACATTGTTCATTCCCCACACGCTGACCATCAACGTACGCGGTGCCCTGGTTGCCGTTCTGCATCACAATGGCCACTTGGTGTGTTGTTTCTGGCTTCCAATTGCTGCTGAGCTCCTCTGACTTCGTTCCTCCACTGCACAGCAGCATCCATTTCTTCTCTTTGTTGTCGTACGACAGCCCCAGAAGTACAGCACTCTTATCACCTTTCATCTTCACACCCATCAAAGGAATGGGAGTGTCTCCCTCCGGCGCCTTGTCGATGGACACCGTCGCCACAAGAGTGAAGTTGTAGTTCGCAAAGTGGTACAGCTGATTCTCCCCCTGCGCGCCAACGGGCCACTCCGCCCACGCTCCACGTCCTTTAAATGTTACTCCGTTATGCGCTGCTGCACCGTTCTTTACTGTGGCGTTCACCCCGAGGTACTCGTCCCTCCATGTGTTATCAGAGAAATTGCCGGACAAAAAGCCAACCAGCCCATCCGTGATCTTATCAGTGCTGCAGGCAGTGTCAGTTGAGAAACCCTTCTGAGCAATTAATGAGGTGCACAGGTGAGAGACACGGCTGTCCACTTTCTTCCACGTCGCCAGCACATCCTTTACCTTCTCCAGCTGCTCAGTCAGACGCACGGAGACCATACCGAGTGATTCCTCCTCATCGCCCTTCTTCTTCTCGTACAGTGCAATCAACTAATTATTATCTCCACTTTTGTACAACAGGGCGCTGGCGGCAATCTCATCGTCTCCTTCCACAGATACCGGCCCAATATCAACAATGTGCGTATTGTCCGTCAGCCAAAGATGGAGTCTGCCCTTTACATTTACTTCTTTATCAGCCTTATTAGCATACACCGGCAGAGTGACGAGCATCACTTTTTTATTATAATCTCCGTTTTCAATCGTCGCTGTGATGAACCCGCTTCTAGCGAATTTCACGTTTTCAAGCTTGTGTTTGTTGCCCCACACGCGCGAGAGTGTCCCGAGCGCCTCCGTCCACGAATTCCCCTTGTCAGCGGACTCGTACACCCTGCGGCGGCCATCATCACACGCAGTCATCATCATGAGTTTGTCCTTCCACTCCACAACGGAGGGATCACTGCAGCCATCGGCAGACATCCCCTTCGACAGCGTCCAACCCGCACCATCCGAGGAGCGTATGATCAGCGAAACGGTCTTTCCTTCCTCTTCTGCGTTATTTTCCCTCTTTTCTTTCTTCGTGCCTTCCACGGGCAACACAAGCGTACCGTCCTTCATCCGAACACCCGATCCACCGCTGCCAATCAGCCCTGTGAATGACTCGTGTTGTTTTTCAAAATGGATCCACGGGATAACGTAAGCTTCGCTCCAACAAATTCGGTTGCCTCTGCTCGCATCAGTACTGACGTTGCCCCTCGCCAGCAAAAGTCCCCATTGAGCCTCAGAAGAGGTCTGATGAGTAACTTCAAAACTGTAACTTCCAGCAAGCATGTAAATATCACTTCCCTGCACGACTGTTGTTGGTCGGCTCACACGTACTTTCTTCTCACTCTGAGAACCAGCCGAAACATCTGCTTGGGAGGCACAATTCGTTTTGTTGGATGGACATTCCACCAGCACTTGTGTCTTCACTTGAGCTGTAACCAGCTCTTTTGATTTTTCATCATTCAACTTCAAAAGCTCCGAGGAAATCCCATTAAAGCCGCTTTCATCCTTCAACTGCGCCTCGGCAACAGCAAACACTTCGCCATTCATCTCAACAAGACTGGGAACGCGTAACAAACTCACTGTTTCCCCATCTTTTGTATCTCTCCAATCAAAATAGTTCTCCGTTTCCGATCCCTTTCCTGACGTGTCCTGACTGGATGCAGCTCCACCAGTGCCGCAGCACATCATCACGACGAGGAGCAGCACCGTGGAATTAAACACACGCCGCGACATGTTGGGCCTCTGCGGCTCACTCTCTCTTCCTTCCCTCCTCCTTCCGCTGGATCCGGTCACGCGGTGACGGTTGTGTGTGCGGGGTGCCATGACTGCAGCAACACGTGAGAGCATATAAATATGTGTGCGTGGGCGGTGTGTGTGCTGTTGGTCCTTTCAGAGCCTTCCAATTTCACAGTAGCGATTAGCGCTTGTTTGCTTTCTTTGTGTGTGATTGAGAGAGAAGAGGAAAAGGAGTGAAACAGTGAACACCGCCGCCCATGCACAGTGAGTGGCATCATCATCCGCACCGCAGTCACTCCCAACAACAACAACTCACGCACACGGACACACGGAACAGGAGATGGAAGAACAGTGCACCGGGAACACACAGCGTCTGCCACCAGAAGTAAAAGCCACGGTGGGTGTTTCCGCCACGCGTCAGCGCACACAGAGCAACGCCCACACACGCTGCCGCCAGTCGTTTTACTGTTTTCTCTCCTCGCACCCTCCACCGCACATCGCCCCGCACAGCCGGAGAATCCTTCGTTGTTGTATGAACGGCGAGAGGAACACGTCAAACCGTACAGCTGCAGGGCACGAATCCATGCGCAGTCGTCCCAGACACCCTTAACGACACAACACGTTAACCAACTGCTGCACAACAAGAAAATCATGCCCTTAGCACGGAAACAAAACAAATTGCGGTGTTCCGTCATCCCTCCTCACAAGGCCAAAGAAAAATCTTGTACGTACGTGAGTCCTCAGCGTTCACACCGCTCTACAGCGTAAGCGACACGGCATGTGTGTGCATGTGCTTGTGTGTTTGGCAGCGCCTATACTTGCAGAGCAGCTGTGCGCCACAAGAGAGTCTGAAGAAAGCAACGGCAGAGAGAGGCAGATAGCACACACGCAAATTACTCATATCATCACACACACACACACACGCAGCCGCGGAATGGGTGCACTCAACCACAAAATCAAAAAGGAAAACAAAACAAAAAGCCGAAGCGTGGAACGACCAGCGCACACACACTCTCATTGCTCCCGTAAAGCAAAACACACACACAGAGGGAGAGAGAGAGAGGTTGCCCACTCAATGCAATGGAAACAAAACAGAAACAGTTACGGTGCTCCGCCCATGCAGCCAGGCAGGACGGCAGCGGTGCGTGTCGTGCAAATGAGAGCGCCAACGGGCCTGCATGGGTGTGCATGCATATATACAATGGGCACATTATGTGTGTGCCTCGTGGGGTGAGGTGAGGGCGAGAGTCCATGCAAGGGGACACACACACAGAGTGAGAGAAAGACGCGTGTGTGCGGGCGGTGCATGGCTCTCTCACACTCACTCTCACGCGGCCACCACCGCAGCCGCACAAGCGACAACAAGAAGAAGAAAAAGAGGGGAGGTGGTGTGGGAGATCGCAGTGCCGCCGTCACTGTCGCCTATATTCTTCGTATGATTTGTTTGGGTGGCAGCGACTGTTTCTGTTGCTTGTGTTGTTGCCTCACTGAATGTTGTGGGAACTTTGGTTTTGCCAGCATCGGAGTTTTCGTGTGATTCGTTGGGGTTGGGCCGTTGAGCATCATCCTCATCCACCTTAATCTGGGCTTCACCACTGCCACCTGTAGAAGTCGATGGTGCTGTAATTCTTGCTTGACTTCCCGCAGATGCATTCAGCATCGAAACTGGTGTAGTTGTTTCTTGACCATGTTGCTCCGGGAAATCATCTTTTAAAGGCGGATCAGGTGCGCTGGACTCCGTTTTGGTTTGTAACAGTGACTTATCGTGCGATTCTTGTGATGGATTCCGTGAATCTGTTGGTTCCGTTGTTCGACTTCCATCCATTGATGATGGTTCTGCGGGTGGTGGTGGTCGTGCTGGCCCTGTTGGTGCAGTTGGGCCTCCTCTTTCTGCCGGTGCTTTTATTTGTACCTGCGATTGTTGTGGCGGTGGTTGTTGCGATTGTGACTGTTGCGTCCCTTTCATTTCTTCCTCTCCCGGTTGATGCACATCTTTTTCTTCTAGTCTTTTTTTCAGTCCTTTTCCTTCTGGAGTTTCTTCGTCAGATACTTCTTGTTGCGTTGGCTGCTCTGAAGGCCTCTCGTGATGTATTGAATTCTCACCATCTTCATCAACGTCTCCCTCTACTCCATCTTCGTTTTTATAATTTTTTTCTCCGCTTCCTTCCGAAGATGTTCCCGCAATTCTTTCTTGTGATCCTTCACTTTCTGGTACTATTGATAGTGGACCCGATGTGCCTGTTCCTGGCGGTGAAGGTGGTGCTGGTCCCGGCCCGCCTTTACCGTCATTCGAGCGACCACCAGGTGGACCGACAACAGTTGCTTCCCCTTCACCACGACCACCGCCGGCACCGCACCACAGCACGCAGAGGGCACACACCAGCAGCACACGGCCAGTCATCATCGCCATCACTCCTGTCACTTGCGTGCAGCCTTCAGCACAGACTAACATCCTGTCAGCGCAGAGCAAAAGGAGAGACAGAAGAGAGACAATTCACGCAACAAATGGCACGATTCCAGCACCGGCAACAGCAGCGCACACACCATGAGACAGCTGTAATCAGTGAAAGGGCAAAAACGTACACTGCCCCGCAGCAATTAAACAGCAATAAAACACTAAACAAGTAAAAGCAAAGCAAAAGGAAACAAGAGTAATAAAGTTAGAAAAAAAACAAGAGCTGCATTAAATGGCTCCGGTGCAAATGCGCGCATCCAAAGATATGTGCCCATTTAAAAAATCCTGTGCCTGTCATGCATATGAGCGTGTCTGGGATGCGTTCAACGTGACGGATACAGGGAGCCACAACGCGGAGCACACAGCACGGCAGCAGAAGCAAGCAAAGCAAAACACAATCATAATTATTACTCTTACTTTATACATCAGACCACAGTAGAAGCGCACAAATCCTCGTGGCTGAGTGCTAGCACGCACAGCTCGCACACACCTCTTCAGCCCACAGCGGTGTACGCCAGCGCGCATACGGCGAGCAGCAGCGGGGCACACACCCACGCAGAGCTGCTGAGGCTGCCGTCGATTTCGCGAAGACGTGACGGTGCGTGGGTCGTCGTGGTTGGCGTCTCTGTGCTCGTAGTCCTTTGCGCCTCTGGCGCAGTGGTGGTAGTCGTGGTGGTCGTGGTCGTAGTTGGTGCGCGTGTTGTAGTCGTCGTGGTCGTCTGGGCAGAAGCTTCCGCGTCCTGATCTGTTTCGCCTGCGGATTTATTAGTGTCAATTTGTAACCCTGGCGTACCGGTCAAACTTTGTCCCGCTCCGGCATTTTCTCCTGGCTTCTCAGCCGCCTCGGTCACTGGTGGTGCTGGCGGTCCTGACTGACCCTTCACCTGTCCTTCCTCTGTTGAGGAGGACGATAAACCTGTGGGGGCTAAAGTAACATCAGAAACTTGAACTTTTTCAGAATCTGCCGCGCACACTAACGGGCAGCAGCACAGGGCGAGCACCAACAGGGCGCACAGCAGACGGCACGTCGTCATCATCGTGAGTGTGGTCGTTCAGTGGTGTGGAGCTGATCTGCACAGTGAGGGACATGGAGAGCAACAGGGGGGACGAGAGGTGCGGCAGACACACACAGAGGGCACACCACACGAGGAGAGGGCAGCAGCCAGGCATGCACCGTACGCCGCACACCACGCACGACACACACTCCAATCCACGGCAACACACACACACACAGCCCTGCCGCAACACCAACACACAGATGGAGGAGGGAGAAGCAAACAGGAGCGGCACACAAGGCTCCACCGCATGCACATACGGCGAGAGCGGTCCGTCGTGTCGGCACCCCTCACGGAGGGTACGCACACACACAAGAGGAGGCGCAGCGCACACAGCAGCACAAAAGCAAAGTAACAATAATAAAAAAGGAGATCCCCGCACACCACGTGGATTGTTGGTCCACGGGAAGTGCAGCCAATATTCACCGCAAAAACAATTCAGTTGCCATCGGCCTTCGTTCATATTCAGCGCACACCACTTCATGCAGGCACCGCCGCCACCACCGCAGCAGCAGCAGCACGCATACGTGACAGTAAGACGCAAAGGATGGGAGGTGGTGTAGAAGACCGCCGTGCTGCTGTCGATATCGGCGGTGGTCGTTGTTCCTTCGTCATTGTTAGTGACTGATGTTGTCGTTAATTCTTCCGGCTGTTTGACTGGGAGCGATGTTAAAAGACAATTGTTTCCCTGGCAGTCATTTGATTCCTTTCCTGCCCCGTCGATTTCTGTGCTCGCCGCTGTGGTAGGCGAGACGCTGACAGGGCTGCCAGCACCATCTGACTGAAATTGTTGTGCTGCGATCTCGTCCCCAGTCCCACTGCACCAGCTGCTGGGGGCGGTGCCGGCCGCATCAATCAATGGGTGTGTCCGCAATCGATAGGAACTTGCATCGACAGGGACGTCTGCACCGACGCTCGGGGATGGGGGAACAGTGGCGGCAAACAGAACAGCGCATGCCGCCTCGGAAACTCCGCAAGGCGTATTGGCGCGGGCTGCGTTGTGGTCTCGCGGCGACGGAAATAAATGACGGTGCGAGTGGCGTCCTCGTCGTGCGTCCCCTCCGGCCACTCCTTGCAGTAAAGCATTGCCTGAGCACATTGGATTCCACCTGAGAGACCAATTAAAAATGTTTTTTCTTCCAAATGTGTTGTACTCGCATGTGGCGACGGCCACCCGCAATGTCTCCAGCGGATACACCTGCGATGCACGGTCGACACATTCCACATCCACTCGCTGTGCTCCATCCAACACCATCTTTTCCTTGGAGCTACGAACAACACCGGGCACACACTCCTTTGCGGCCGTCCACGGCATGTGCCTGCGGTGAGGATCCGGAGAAAGTCCCATTCCTTTTGTGCAAAAAGTGATGGAACTGCCGCCGTTAAGCGCGTCCTGGCGAGGGCAGCAACAGCCCGCCGCAGCACTCACGAATGCCCACCCGTTGATTCCTGCGCGAAAAAAATAGACAATGGAGGGGAAAGCGCGCACAAATGCCCCAGCAAAAAAGGTCAGCACCAGTGGATGAACACTGAAACCGTGGGTGCATTCTCCACAAATGTCTTTCCTTTTTTAGCCACCTTCTTAGTTGCATGGAAATGGCCCGCAAACGCACACGCAAGAAAACAAAGGTAAAATGCAAGCAGCGCAGCCGTTGAAACACACACACGTGCATCGTATGAAACGCTTCTTGGAAAGGAACGGAATGCAAGAAGAAGCGCACACAATTTCCACAGACACCCGCAATCGTGTGTGGTTGCTTCTGTTCCACTCTTTGGCCCTCGATGCATTCCTGTGCGTGTCCCGCACCTGAGTCACAGTGCCGTAGGATGCTAATTCCCTGCACAAACGCACCTCAGGACGCAGCGAGGTTTCCCCAAAGAACACATCACAGCCATACCTTTTGGATATCTCATGGACCGAGCGCCTCTCGCTGCAGGCCACACCACCCAAAACAAGCAGCACTATGCGCTGAGGAGTTGTGAGGGCAATCGTCCCAACATCACCGCCACACAGATCAGGATGATTCTCCCACTTGCCACCACACCCTTGAAATGGCCCGGCGGTTTTCCCTCATGCTCCACTGTTTTGACCACCACTCGCGCCATTTGGCCTCATCGCATGATCGCGCTGCACCGATGCCAACGACAGCTCAACCCGCAGCATCCTATTCCTGCCCGCCGTCTCCATCATCATACAGTTCTGCTTCAGAAAGGGATCCTCGTCCGTCGCGGCGTTGCTCGCAGAGGAACTCGTGCTCCGTCCGCCCTGCGCCGACGCCGTGCTGTATCGTTGCACGCTCCCGGCCCTCCTCGTCAGATGCTCAAGGTTCGCAAACAAATGGGCTTCGGGCGTCAGTCCACTGTCTCGGATCAGCTGCTGCTTCTTGGCCTCCGTCAACTCGTCGGTGCTGCTCGCAGTCACAAGCAACAGGAGAAGACGCAGTCGCACTGGCCGGGGCATCGCGGTATCCCTCGTCAGGTGCCGCACGCCATCCAGGTTTTTCCTGAGGTGTTTGTGCCCAGCGACGATGTCTTTTTCCACCTCCCGCACCTCCGCCAGTCGCTTCTCCCGGTACTGTGCCACAAGCCTCGCGCAAAAAATCGATGTGCAGCGACAGTCTGGCTTGCCTCTCCCGAAACTCCGGCTGAGCCCACACCGCACTGCTCAACTCCGCAAGATTGGCCTTCGGCTCCACGCCCTGCGCCAATCCAGGATGATACGCATGGAGTTTTTTCAGCGTCACCGAAGGCTCCTACACGCAGTGCGCAAGAAAACAATGACGGTAGGAGCACCAGTATACATCTTCCTCATCAATTACTGCCGCTTCGAGTCCTCACCCAGACGATTCCTACGGGTCTGCTCATACAATTTATTCTCCAGCGGCATCAGGTCATCAAGCAGACACTGACATGTGCGTTGGTGCATCAGCGGCGTCACCGTGACACAGCCCCAATCAACGATGATCCGCACCGGGTTGCCGCGGCTGTCGGCGCCACTAAGCGAAATCCGGCTCGTCGTGGCAGAGCCTGAAAAGCCCTCAAAAAAGGTCCTGGCAAACCCATGGCAGATGCTGCCTCCGTTTTGGTGGCGAATAACAGGCACACCGTTGTTCATGGCGTGAAAAGCCGCCACAATAAGTGACTCAGCAGCGTTCAAAACGGACTCTCGAGTCGGCGGCGACAGTGGCGACAGCAGCTGAGGGAGCCCATTCTGCATGCTGGGGTGGAACACCAGCACTTCAGTGGCGGCGAAGTCTAACATACTGTCCTTGGAAAGCATCGCCCTCGGCGCTATCCGAGCCCGCACCAGTTGAAGGCGGCGATGCGGGGTGCACCCCAACGCAAAGATGTGTGCATCCCTGTGCGGGACCTTTGCCATCCAATCCTCAGCCACGCGGCTCACAGACGCATCCTCCACGGCAAAAAAGTAGCGCGCAGGGCTGCTGATAATCGGCTGCCGCGGCGTCATAAGGTCCCCGAGCAGCGTCACGCCGTGCTCCATGAGATCATGGAGACGCAGTGAGCAGTTTAGCACAGCCGCAGCATGGGCATCGCAGTAATAAACTTTGGACAATCCATGAACGACGTCAAGCATCTGATGGAACATATGATCCCGCGCACAACCACAAACGCCATTGCTGGGCTCACGCGGCTGCCCGCTTCCGACGGCCTTGCTCGCACCAACCCGCCCCGCATACCATGTCAAGTAGAAGTCACACAGACAATGTGCTTGGATATGCGTGTGTGTGTCTTGTGTGCGCACATTTGACTCGCATCGTTTTTTGTGTATGTGCGTCTCAGAAAATCTAACAAGCACACAAGCAATGCCATACGACCATACGGTGGCCCCACATCGGCAACCAACACAAGAAGAGCAGTGCTCATCGGAAGTAACACCAATTTCAAACACAATGTCAGACGGAGTACACACAGCACATGCATATGGAGAAAGGGACCCATTGAAATGGATCGTTTTCTATTGGGCTTCCAGTGCTGATTGCAGGCCGCGCAGAAGGAAGCGCAGTCCCCTTGCAGCGAAACGCCGACCACACCGCAAATCGATAGAGTGTTGCCACGGCGGCGGCAGAGACAAGCAGAAGAAGCAGCGGACAGGGACAAGCAGCAGCAACAGTGTCATCACCGGGAGTCGGGGACGGGCCTGCTCGCCGTCCGTCTCGCTGCTTCGATCCCTGCCGCCGAGAGAAGCTTCTCGCGGTCTGTCGGGGTATCCTGGCCGGATCCACTTCTCCTCTTTCAACGGATGTTTCTGGGGAACAGCCGTGTCTACATCCTTCGGTGGTGTGCCGTGGTCGGTCTCAATGTTCCCCGCAACGGTGACGGATGCCCCTGGCAATCCTTGTTCAGTAGATGCCGGTGAAACCGTCCTGCTCCACATGCTCTCTCCTCGCCGTCCCACGGAACCACCGGAAGTAGGCTGCCGCTGGTGGCGGATATCGTGCACACCTGCGCGTGGTCACGGAAAATAGCGTTTCCCCCAGCGCAGGGTCGAGCGGCCCACGCAATCGTCGCCCCGTCCGTGCATGGGACCAACGGACGTTGCCCTTTTCAGTCACTTCCAAATGCACCTGCATACTGAGGCACCTCAATGCCGCATGCGCTACAGCACTCAGATGTATGTCTCCTCCGGGTTCCTCGCATCCGTCGTGTTGGTGGAAAGCGTGTCCAGACACCACGAAGAGGGCTCATCCCCAGGCACCGCAGACAAATATTCTCCCCTCCAAATAACAGCCTCAACATCCCTCACATCCAGTGCGGGATCACTGATGGGGCAACTGTCCATCGGGCGTTTTGCTGACATTTCATGGATACTCCGTCTACACCAACCGCTGGAATACCGTTCCGACGCGCAGCATCTGGTAGAAACGCCCAATGCGCAAAGCATGTAGCAATATTCACTCATGTTCAGTGCGGAGCGCTTCCTCTGCAGCAGCCGGCACAACCAATCAGTGCCATCCGCTCATCCCTCGCGTGGCGCTGCCACCAGTGCGACTCCAGCGTCCTCCCGCTCCCATCGTCATCCTGCAGCTCCATGCCATCAATGTCGTCGCAGTCGTGGTGCTCCCCTGCAGGCATCGCGGAAGTCGCCGAGTGCACCACCACCGACAGCGCTCTGCCACGCACACCGGCAACATGCCTCACCGTGCTGCGGCTGGCCATGTGCGGGTGGGTGAACCGAATGCAAACGCTGCCCGTGGCAAATGAGGACACAGTCAGCGGACCCTCCAGTGGCCGGACGAGCAGACGATCCGCATGCGGGTTTACAGCAGCAGGGACAGTCTCCTCGGTAAGGATGTTCTCGTGCGCAAAGGTCAAAGCACCATTCTTACAGCCAAACGCGCCGTCCAAAGAATTTACTGCGCAACGCCAAAAGAAGCCGCAGTCCTTCCTGATGTCACACAAGTCTTTTTTTGACTTCTTGATGCGGATGGGCACCTGTCGGTCCTTCCAGACCCCGCTGCACACCCGCAATGCATCCTGCACCCTGAGATGCATTTTCCTCACCGTAAACGAGATAAACCTCGCTGTGGGAGCGCACCACATCGTCTCGAAATAAGGAATACTTCAGGATGAAAGCAGGACACCCGCCGACAAATCACATCGCACAGATCATCAATAGCAGCACCAGAGGCGATGCAGACCGCATGGTGACGTGAATCAACCGACGCACGCCAAAAGTCAAAGACAATCTTAATGACTTTAAAAGAATACAAGAAACTGGCGCTTCCTCAACAAAAACAAAAACATAGAAAAATAAAAACAAAAATCCAGTGTCCGCATCCAAAGCATGCAGCCGATCAGAAAGTGAAATGTGTGCACTCAACCACAACACAATAAAAACAATAAAACAAGAACAAGGAAACGAAGCGTGGGACGACCAGCGCACACACTCTCATTACTGCCGTAAAGCAAAACACACACACAGAGGGAGAGAGAGAGAGGTCGCCCACTCAATGCAATAAAAACAAAACAGAAACAGTTACGGTGCTCCGTCCATGCAGCCAGGCAGGACGGCAGCGGTGCGTGTCGTGCAAAAGAGAGCACCAGCGGGCCTGCATGGGTGTGCATGCATATATACAATGGGCACATTATTGTGTGTGCCTCGTGGGGTGAGGTGAGGGCGAGAGTCCATGCAAGGGGACACACACAGAGAGAGAGAAGGAAGAGTGTGTGTGCGGGCGGTGCATGGCTCTCTCACACTCACTCTCACGCGGCCACCACCGCAGCCGCAGCCGCAGCCGCAACAACAAGAAGAAGCAAAAGAGGGGAGGTGGTGTGGGAGACCGCGGTGCTGCCGTCACTGTCGCCAGTTGTCGTCGTGTCATTTGTTTTGGCGACGGTGATTGTTTCTGGTGTTTTTTGTGCAGTCTCACTGAATGTAGGAGCAACGTTGGTATTACCATCTTCGATTCCGTCTTGTGGTTCTTTGGTGTTAGGCCGTTGATCACTGTCGTCAACCTTGTCCTCCCTTTTCTGGGTTCCACCAATGCCGCTTTTAGATACAGATGATACTGCTGTTTCCGCTGGAAGACTTGTAGGTCCATCCTTCATCGAGTCTGGTGTTTCTGCGTCTTCTCTGTGCTGGTTTGGCTCACCATTTCCTGAAGGTGTTTCTGCTGCTTCAGGCGCCGTTTTACTGTGGGACGGTGACGTCGTGCTTGTTGTCTCAGCTGCATTCTGCGAGCCTGTTAATGCTGGTGGGCCTGTTTCTTCTGCTGGTTTTCCATTTGTTGGTGGACCTGGTGGAGTTTCTGACGGGGTTTCTTGTCCCTCTCTTTCCGGTGGAATCGGTGTTGACGGTGTTCCTGGTGCCGATGTTAATTTCGATGTTTCTCCATCTTTCGTTAAACTTTTTTGTGTCTCTGTTTGCTCCGTACTTCTTGTGTCCTTTTCAGCCTTTCCTTTTCCTTTTCCATCTTCCTTTTCTTCATCCTCATCCATATCTTCTTCCAATTCGAGAGGGTTTGTTGTAGATTTTAGGGCCAAACCGTTTTGTTGAGTTGCAATCATTCCTTCTTGTGGTTCATGTGTATCTGTTTTATCAACTGAAGGATCATCTTTTAAACTCTCGGATTTATTTTCTTTTTCCAATTCAGCAGGAACAGCATCATCGGCCACAATCCCGCCGGCACCGCACCACAGCACGCAGAGGGCACACACCAGCAGCACACGGCCAGTCATCATCATCACTCCTGTCACTTGCGTGCAGCCTTCAGCACAAACTAACAACACGTCAACGCAGAGTGAAAGACACAAACGCTACACCGCAAAACCACCGCACAGTCACAAATGGCAGCAGCTGAGCAGCAGCAGCGCACACCACGAGATAAATGAAATCAGTACAATTGCAGAACCTTCAAACAGCCCTGCAAACCAGAAGTCTAAAAGCAAGCAATAAAAAACAGTAATTAAAAAAAGAAAAGAAAACTACACTCAGGGTTCTGCTGCGCATCCATATGAGTGCGTCCGCGATGCGTTCAACATGACGGATGTGGGGCACAACGCGGAGCACACAGCAGCTGGGCAGCAGAAGCAAACAAAGCAAAAAACAATCGTTACTCTTACTTTATACATCGGACCACGGGGACGCACACATGTCCCCGCGGTTGAGTGCTGGCACGCACAGCCCGCACACACCTCTTCAGCCCATAGTGGTGTACGCCAGCGCGCATACTGCGAGCACCAGCGGGGCACACACCCACGCAGAGCTGCTGAGGCTGCCGTCGATTTCGCGAAGACGTGACGGTGCGCGGGTCGTCGTCGTGGTTGGCGTCTCCGTACTCGTAGTACTTGGTGCTTGTGTTGTGGTGGCTGGCGCAGTGGTGGTGGTCGTAGTAGTTGGTGCGCGTGTTGTAGTCGTCGTGGTCGTTGTATTTGGCATCTGTAACTCAACGTTGTCCTCTTGACCCTTTGGGGAGGCAGATTCCTCATTTCGTAAACCTCTCTCAGCGGTCCTCTCATTTTCCAGTCCCGCATGAGTGTCCGTACCTAAATCCTGACTCATATCGGCATCGACTTCCTCTTCGGGCTGAGGGGACAACGAAATCGAGCCGGCTGATTCGTCGCCATCAGTATCCCCTGCGCACACGGACGGGCAGCAGCACAGGGCGAGCACCAACAGGGCGCACAGCAGACGGCATGTCATCATCGTGAGTGTGGTCGTTCAGTGGTGTGGAGCTGATCTGCACAGTGAGGGAAATGGAGAGCAACAGGGGAGACGAGAGGTGCGGCACACACACACAGAGAACACACCACACGAGGGGAGGGCAGCAGCCAGGCATGCACCGTACGCCGCACACCACGCACGACACACACTCCAATCCACGGCAGTAGGCACACACACACACACAGCCCTGCCGCACCACCAACACACAGATGGAAGAGGGAGAAGCAAACAGGAGCGGCACACAAGGCTCCACCGCATGCACATGCGGCGAGAGCGGTCCGTCGTGCCTGCAGCCCTCACGGAGGGTGCGCACACACACAAGAGGAGGTGCAGCGCACACAGCAACACAAAAGCAAAGTAACAATTTAAAAAAGGAGATCCCCGCACACCACGTGGATTGTTGGTCCACGGGAAGTAAAGCCAATATTCATTTTTTTTTTTCTACTCTTAAAGGCGCGTCTAGCTATACAGTGCCATCTGAGTGCCGAAGAGGTGGTCGAGCAACGACAAAAGTTTCCTGCTATGAAGCAACTGCCATTGAGAGAACTTTCCGAGGCGAAGGTCCTGTTCAATGCCCAGCCGTTGGCACACAGCCAAGGTGCCTGGACATTCTAGAAGCAGATGGTGCAAGGTTTCCTGCGGGCCGATTGGCGTGCTTGTGGAAGCTGGCTGATCCTGCGGCAGCAGAGATCGCCTCCTGGCACGGCTGTTTCGATGCCGTGTGGCGTCTGGGTTGTGTGCGCAGCGACTTCTGTGCGGTGCGGTGCTTCTCCGTGTGGGGAAGACCATGTCACAGAAATCACATTTGAGCTCGGGAGGCGGTGGGGGATGTTCCGGATGAAATGACCGACAGTGACTGACGAGACCCGAGAATCCCGTCAATGTGGAATCACAGTGCGGACATTTCTCCTTCCGACGGCGTGTGAGGGTCCGTCTGCTTACTGGAGAGACGTCTTCCTCCCTCGCCGACGGGGGAACAGTGTCCGTCCCCGGTGCATTTGGATCGTTGTTAGAGCGCATATATGCAGACTGTTCCGGTGGGATGTTGCAGAATCGGCATTGGTTTGTGCAATCTCTCACGGCCCAGTATAGTCGGCCCCAGAGCTCAGATTCCCCGCACCTTGCCCTTGCGAGGTGAACCAGTTCCTGACGGTGTAGAACTTCCTGAGTGATCAGGTCCTTACCGCTGAGATCGGATGGCCTTGTGCCGCAAAGCAAGTAGCGATGAGTGTCTTGACGAATGGTACCACGCCACTTGTTGGTGAGCTGTGTAGTAAAACATGTCAGCAGATCCGTATGCCATAAAGGTGCGATTCCTTGCTCCGTGTATTGTCCGGTTGCCATAGTCTGCGTCGCATACTGATCTGCAAGCTCGTTAGCATGTGCTCCGCAATGTCCGTAACAAAACTGCAGGTGCACGGACCAGCCAGCACGCGTCAGTGTCAAGAGACGCTGCCAGATCTGATCCTACGTCCAGTCTGTCTGACTGAGCGGGCCCTTGTTTAGAGCCGCTAGAAGAGACTGACTGTCCGTAACCACAAGCAGGGTTTTCCGCCTGTGGCGGATGCGAGGGATCATCAGCTTCTCTAGGGCTAGAAGCAGCGCACGGGATTCCGTCCTGTAGCTGCATGGGCGTGCACCGCAGTTTATGCTGGCCTTTTCTATTATCTCCGATGAGTTGGGGGATGAAAGCAGTATTCCAACCCCTGCTGACTTGCGAACGTCGACACCGCCATCGGTCGCAAGTATCTACGAACGATGGCTGTGCAGCGCCAGAGCCTCTTCGCTGACTCTGCGCTTTTCCCGTATCAGCTCTTCTTCGTCAGCTATTGAGTGGTCTATCGGAAGTTCCACACCGATGGTGGCCCGGTGAGCGGAGGCCGCAAACCAGGGAGGAATGGAGCTGCGAAAGAACCGCTCTTCGCGTGGTGAGCTCTCGGTGATGCCATAGTCCTTTGTGTATGCGTCTACGAAGGCATATGGCTCGTCCCGAGATAATGACGAGATGCGGAAACCAGCGCGAGGCGGTGGCTCAGGCGGGGGTTTCCGCATCCAGTCCATCTGACATGCGCGTGTGTTCTCAAATATTGAGAGCCGCGCGCGCAGGCAAAGGACGTGGAGCGGCGGCATATTAGCCTCCAGCAGTGCGGATTCCGGGTCGACAGTGCTCGGAACTCCGCTGACAATGCGTGCTAGAGTTGCGTACGTCTTCTGCATCTCATTCCTCGCTGAATCCGTCGCTACTGCCCATATGAGCTCGCTGCCATAGCGTAATTTGGAAGCACCGTATCCAATGACGAACGTGCGTAGGTCATGTGGAGATGGTCCCGCCTCTTTGTGCGCTATGCAGCGTAGCTGCGATATCCGTTGCGAAGTGGCAGCGCATTGCTTGGTGGCCGCCACATTTAGCGTCAGTCGTGGAACGAGATCCATGCCGAGAAGCTTCGTAGTTCGCGATACCCCTATGGCCATGACTGGGATTTGACATCCAGCCACTACCAGGGGCCGCTTTCCTTCACGATCATAATCTGACTCCGTGTGCGTGGAGAGTGTGAACCAAGCGGCTTCACACTTTGACGGGTTGATAGCCAGGCCATTTTCCTGACTCCACGCATGCAGTTTTTGAAGAACCATGTTGGCAGTGGGAATGGCGTCTTCCCGGGACTGCCCCTTAACGATAATAGAGAGGTCGTCCGCATACATGTCTGCTGTGACACCCGCAAAGCTGTTCAGCAGATTGAGAAGTGGGTGTACGTAAAGGGAGAACAAATACGGTCCCAGCACGGACCCCTGAGGGGCTCCTCGCAGCATGGGACGCCGATCGCTGTGTCTGTGGCCAACTCGTGTCTTCGCGTAGCGACCACATAGAAAGTTTCTAAGCCACCTTCTACAATCCACCCCCGGAATATTAGCCAGCAAGCGACTGAGGACTCGATGATCTATGGAGTCAAAAGCCTTGCTGAAGTCAACCAGCACCAGCAGGGTCCGATGGGGTCTGTAGTGGAGTTGATTGCCAATACCGCTCTTCTTGGGAAGGTTCACTTGGAAATAGTGATTTCTATTATGCTCCACTTCGTGTATCAGGTGTGCCAGCTGCATCGTCGTAGTACGCGTACTACGACGATGCATACTGGTGGGGGTGCGGCGTCCACACCCAAAGCAATCTCTTCAGTACCATTTTCTCAGCAACCTTACTCACAATGGAGGTAAGGCTGATGGGTCGATATGACTCAAGCAGTTCCGGCGACTTACCGGGTTTTAAGAGCGGAACGATGGTAGCGCGTCTCCACTCAACCGGAATCGTACCGGTCGTCCAGCTGTGGTTAATGCAACGAAGAAGGAATCGGAGGCCCTTTGACGAAATATGTCGCAGTGCCTCACTGTAGACTTCATCCGGTCCGGGGGCCTTGCCATACGGCGTATTACGTAGCGCAGCAAGCAGTTCCGTACGATTAAAAGGTGCATCAAGAGGGGAGTGAAGATGAGCAACTAAACCAGATGTGGTGGCAGCTTCGTTTTTATCCTGTGGCTCAGAACTAGATGAGAGTGAAGAACCTGAAGTAGACGTAGCGGCAGACTCGTTGTTGTTCTGCGGCTCAGAAATACAAGAAGAACCAACGTTCAAAGATGCACTCTGTCTGTTGATGCCTTTGGAAAACCTAACTGCCTTGTGAGAGGGGTGAAATGGAAGAAAGATGCGATTGAGAGCATTCGCTGCTCTCCTTGCTGTTTTATAAGTGTGTTGGCCACCTCCCAATAACATTGATGTGAGAGATGGAAGTGATGCCTTTTTTCGTCCGGAAATGTATTTCCATGCGAGTGGCTCGCCTGGATTTAACTTGCTGATGCGGCGTAGATACGTGTTGCGCAAGCGCTCTCGGAGTAGGAGGAAGAATTGACTCCTTGTCCGTTGCATTTCTGCCTCACGGTCGGGCGTCGGTAACTGTAGATAGCAGGCCTT
Source organism: Trypanosoma cruzi (assembly GCF_000209065.1). Taxonomy (NCBI): domain Eukaryota; phylum Euglenozoa; class Kinetoplastea; order Trypanosomatida; family Trypanosomatidae; genus Trypanosoma; species Trypanosoma cruzi. The sequence goes on from NW_001849512.1 coordinate 171,817, forward strand.
GCTGTCGGTAGCCATCCGCTCTGCCTCCATGAGAGTGTCGTCCCAAAGCCTGGGACCGTCCTTGTGCATGCCGCGGGGGCAATGCCGTCGATAAGAAGTTATAAGCGCTCTCGTGAAAGCTTTAATGCCGGTGGACTGCTTTTTATAGTCGTATGCCGGAAGTTGTGCGTCGAAGTCCTTGACGAATAAATCCCACTTGCACTTCCCCCAACTGTAGAAAAACTTAGGTGCCGAAGGTATGGTATCCTTAAATGCCTGATGCGGCGTAAATGTCAGCATATAATGATCACTGAGCGGCGACACAGAGGCTGACCAATCTGACACAGTCAAATGCTTTGACCATGTCAGATCGATACAGGATCGTTCTCTTGTGCCACGGGCATACGTGATCTCACCAGGGGTGTTAACCAAGGTGAGTCCCGCATCCGTGCACAGTTCTAAAAATTCTGCAGCAACCTCGCTTGGAGAAGTCTCCAAGAATGGCTCCCACTGTGGGTGATGCATGTTGAAATCCCCGCACAGCAGGAGCGGCGACGAGGCTGGAAGGCAGTTTACTAACCGCCTGAAGGATTGCGTTACTTGCGGTGGTGGTCTCATATAGGCAGTCGCTACAATAAGATCACGGTTCTGGCCCAGAGCAACCTGGACCACCACCACTTCAAGGCTGGTGTCATGCTGGGGGATGGCGAGAGGTATACGCTTGGAGCGGAGAGTTTTCCGCACCAGCACCGCCACACCGCCTCCCTTGCGGATGCGCGACTGTGCATAGAGCACATAATCTCCAGTGTGCATGCTGGCGATCTGCTCTGACGACTTCCAAGTCTCCTGAATGGCTATTATGTCTGCTCCTTGCGCCATTAATGTTGCGAGTTTTGACGGCGTGAGGCAAGAAACGTTCATCTGGAGTACTGCTATGGGGCCTGGGTTCTGCTCAATGTCTCCGCTTAGCAGTAGCTTTTGTTGTTGCGCGTCACATACGGCACGCAAACGGTATGTATAGCGCTGATAAGCGCCGATGGAATTCAGCAGCGGATAGAAATACCGCTCCGCGGGCAGCCATGCAAATGGCTCCATCTGGTGCCCTTCCGACCCGTTTGTGCGGCGCCTCCTGCCTCTCCGCGTGCAGCGGAAGGGCAGCAGACACTTAGCTTCCTCTCTAGCAAAGAGTACTAGACCCTGGCACCACGTTGAGGTGGCCGGCTGAGCCAGGGGAGGTCAGGAGTCATATATTCCTCGGTTCCTCCGGAATTATTCGTGCCATCACAATCCGAGCAGCTCCTCGCCGAAAAATCGCCGACTATCGCATTGAAAGCCTCCTCTTCCGTTACATATTGACCATCCGGTTTCTTACCAGTACGACACGCAGTCCAGTTGCTCTCGCCGAATAGGCGCCAGTGCACACTGGGATCTTTGCTTCCACACGCACCATACAACCATCGCCATCTTTCTTCGCGTACAAGTGCGAGCAGCAGCAGTAGCAGTAGAGTGGCTGTAGTCGGTGAGCAGACCTGCGCACAGAGCGAAGAAGAGAAGGGCAAAAAAGAAATACAAAGAGGTGCAGCAAAAAGACACACACACACACATCGTCGCAGCATCACTGTTGCGTGCGCGGTAATGGTGCGACCTCCCGCGGCAGGTACAACTCGCACACTGCACGCACTGCAAAACGGCATCCGCGCAGGAAACACACACACAACGACAGAACAGCCACCAAAAACCAGGAGGAGAGAACCACAATCATCTCCCCCTTAGTTGCACAACAAACAGCCCTCCAATTTTTACGCGAGACAGTTTCTGCAAGCTTGCCATCGTTCCGCTGCACGCTCTCAGCGCCCACAGTGGGAATCAGCACATCGCACAGGTGAAAAACGAAACCTGTCTCACTCCCGTCGGGAAAAACAAAATTACCGTGACGACAACAACAACAGTGCAAGGGTGTCGCGTCGGATGATACGATGGCGTTGTTGGCGTCCAGATCAATGACGCGTACCCTCGGAAATACGCGTGGAAGATACGGCACGTACGACTGCAGAGTCGCGTCCGCAGATAAACGGTATTCGGAGCCAACCCTCTCTTTCTCGCTGGAAAAGATGGGTCAAAAATGCCGTCGGAGAGACAACAGTGCAGAAGGCAGGGAGGGTAAAGTACCGTACACGGGAATCAAATATTTGACTGTCTCGTCCCTGGAAAAGTACAACCAATTTGGCCAGGGTTATCTCGCTCTCTGGCGATGGCACATTCAAAAGAAAACTCACAGTATTGAGGGGAATCAAAAAAGCTCCAACGTGCGTGTTGCGACTCCACAAGAATGTGGACGGTCTGCATGTGTCCATGCAAGTCACAGTCGATAGGCGCATTATAGGGGACGCTGCTTGAGTGCGCCAAACGACGGCTACTTGCCTCATGCCACATCACAGGTAGGCCATCCCTCATCAATCCTTGCAGGATTCGCCTACACTCCTCCAAGGAGTACTGGGGGCATCCGTTGGGCCGCACGCGGATGGCACCATCTTCCACAAAGAGTCTATTCACTAAAAGGCCGCGGTTAAACAGCCCGTCCACAACAATCCTCAAGGGACCGCCACCCACCGCGTGCTGAGGTGGAAAACGCACGCGATGAATACTTCTCCGGTAGGTTTCATCGTGAATACACAACCGCTATTCCCTCCGTCACTGTGTCATCATCAACACAGCAGCAACGCACCAGTGCCGGCTCTGTTGGGTACAATGGGAGAGAAACTCCCAATCTCCAAGCCATTATGTCAACAAGAGAGTCAGACGGCTGCTCTGCCATGGCGATACCGTGTCCCATAAGGTGCAGCAGAATATCAGAGTCCAGCTGATTGGAAGGCTCGGCTGTCATCCCGCCAATGAGAGAAATGCGCGCCACCACGCGATGCTCCGCTGGCAGTCCGCCTCCGTATTGTGTTCCCTCAGTAACGAACTCTGCGTCAGCACTCTCGCCACACTGGTAGGTCTGAATTTTTATCCTGCACGGCACGAGCTGCTGCCACCGCATGCTCCTCCCCTGTTTGCTCACCACCCATCTTCATGCGGCAGCAGCAAGTGAGGCAAACTTCGATTGGTTCCGCCTGCAAGTCCCTCGGTATCTGCTCCATCCACCGCCTTGGAAAACCGGCAATGTGCAGCGGCGGAGCATTTGATCGTTTCAGCAAACAACTTGGAGAAAAAGGGCTCAAGCACACCCACAAGACGCCCAGCGAAAAAAAAGGGAAACACGGCATGACTGACACAACTCAAAGTCATGCTTCTAAAACAATGCGTGGATGACTCCGCCGACGCCACACCCGCACCACATGCCATCAACTCCTCCACGGCAGGAACAAAGTTGCAAGAAGATACAAAATAAAAACACCACTGCAGCACTGCATCCCTCACAACGTCGTCAACCGGCCTGAGGCCTGTCGTCTCGGATCCACCTAGCGTACACCGTTCTTCCGGCACTTTTTTTGAAAGGCGGTCATCCACAAGCCGCGATCCGTCGGTCACACGAAGAGTGCAGGCAACAGGCATGTCTGTCGCACCCTCCATCGCCCGCACAAAGCGTCGAATTGTCGTTGGCAGGAGTGATGTTGTTTCTGCTCCACGCGTCTCCATCTCCCTGGAAAAAGAGACACGCCGACTGCTGCCACCAATTCCTTCCCCGTCGCCTCTCTCCTCCTCCACCAGCCCATAATACTCCGCAGAGTTGCTCACAGCAGTGTCTCCACTATCCCGAACGTGAAACAACTTGAAATTGTTCTCCCTGAGACCCAAAGCGACCAAACCAAAAGCGAGCCGGACATCCAACGGCTGCACTGGCCCAACCCCACAAAATTGCAACAAGTACACAATGACGGGATCGCGACGGCGACACCGCAGAAAAATAGGGTCCACTGCGGAGATTAGTTTGTGTTGCACACAGTTGCGGTGTCCCTGGAGTTCTTGCATCGCCAAAAACAAAATAATCCTGCAGTGTGCGGAGATGACGTTTCACGAGCGCATTATTGGCGGAGCCAAACAACTGCGCCGTCAGCAGATGGCAGCGAGCGGCGGGGGAAAGTGAAGGTGATGGGACTGTTGGGGAGGGTCGATGCGCAGTGTCCCCCACAAATACGAGGCGGGTGAAGTGAAACACACTCGCCTGAAAGTCACCGGCCACCAAAATGCATTGCTCCCCGCTGTTAATATTGATGAGCTCGAGCCTGGAGCAACTACTCGTAATGCGTGAAAGTGTCTTCCTGCACTGACGCTGCGATTCACATTAGACGGGCAACTTCAGCACAGTCGATACCCGGCAGTAAAATGCAGCTGGCATTGGCGCTGTGGATTCCCTATCCCCCGGCAACGAAGAGCGGAGAAGACAACTGGTCTCCCCAGCTGCGCGGCATCCATCCATTCACTCTGTGCGTCCGGAGTGCCCCGCAGCTGCCTTGAGAGATGCAGCGGACAGACCTCCCTTAGTTTCGCCCCGATCCGTCAACGAAGACTTTCACGGTGGTGTCGACACACACCGAAGTCTCCCTCGTGCCCGCCAAATAAAAGACACACCCGTTGAGCATCGTCACGTGCATCGACGGCCACGCAAATAAATATCCACCGCAACGCAAAGTGTTTCTTATTGGGCACCAAAAGAAAACTGAAGAAGGCGGCCCGGACAACACACAACAAATCACACGCCAGGCAACGCTGAGATACATGCGAAAGGGCCAACGCGGGATGAGCAGCACAACCACTCGAGAGCTGCTGCGTGAACTCCACGGTAAACGAATCAGCCTCAACGCATGGGGCACTAATGACGGCGGGTGACGGCGCGAAGGCCAACGGTTCCGCAAGGCCGGGAATTGTGAGGACGGCGTTCAAACCCTCCCGGGATTCGTGTGCCAAGACACGCAAATAATCCGCCCCTCGGTGCAAATCGTCATCATAATCCTCATCGTTATTTTTGCCGTCATTTGTATTGTCACACTCAGAGTCGGTGAAGGAAGATGCTGCCATGATGATTGTGACATCACACTGAATGAAAGAACACAATGCCTCGAAGGGTGCCGAGTGCAGGCATACCATCAGGCAGCGACACGCCGCACTTCTGAAGAAGCCAATAAAAGAACTTAGAAAATGCCTTCATCCGTCATCGTAATCTCGTCCAGCGGGTGCGGCCTCTTCTGCTCGTTCGGCACCTCGTCCCTCTCCAAGACACCAGCTGCCGCTGCCGTAGACCACTCTCCTGCCGGAATTACTCCCACAGAGAGACAAGGAAGAGTGTGTGGATGTGTGCCAGGAGCACAGCGACTGTCATTGCCGGAGGAATCCAACGTGGCACCGTCCGTCACGCGTCAGCACACACCGAGCAACGCACGCACACGGCAGTGCAAAAACAGGGGGCAGAGAAGAATGACCCCAAGAGCAGGCAACACCTTCACGCATGGCGGGCATCGTGCAGCCGCGACAGCCGGCCTCCAGCACAATGCAAAAGGCGTCCCACACGCACCCATCCGATGTCACCGTGATTCCAACGGCAGGCACACACGCAGCGGACTCGCCTCGCCAGCACGGGACGCAAGCCAACGTCCCGCCGTCGTCAAGAGCATTCCTGCAGAGCACCGTGCAATCACTTATCTCTGTGTGTGATGGAGAAGCAGAAAAGGAGAGGAGCACAAGGAGGCACATCAGCACAGCAAGAGGCACAGCTGGACGGCAGCGATACATACGGTGCGGCCTCAACCTCAACAATCACACACGGTGGCAGCACACACCCATCGAATAAAAAAAGGAAAAACACGGCGGCAGGGTGTGGCTGTGTGTGTGGCGCTGCGGGTGTCTGCCCGCCCTGGCCGCAAACAAAACAAAACAAGAGGGAAGAAATGTGTGCGCCGCCCCACAGGCCCTCGTCGCACGCCCACACGTCACGGCTCCCGCAGCGCGCCGTTCGTCGCGGCCCCTCCTCATGCGTGCAGCAGGCGAGGCGCACAGGGCCGTCGTCATGAGCGTGCCGGTGGGTGTGCGAGTGGAGCAGTTGGGCGGGAAACACACGGCACCCCTCACAGGAAGAGTGCAGCAATAAACAATTAAAGAGGGAAGAGTAGAGAAGAAAAACGTCCATAGTGATTGCCCCCAAAAAGCAAAAAAGAGGGATGGGGGATGAAAGATTTAAAACACAAAAATTAGTAACAAAGAAAGACTAGCAAAAAATTTGAAGCAAACAGGAAAAAATTAAAAATATTACAATAAAAAACAAAACAAGAAGCCGAAGCGTGGGACGACCAGCGCACACACACTCTCATTGCTCCCGTAAAGCAAAACACACACACAGAGCGAGAGAGAGAGAGGTCGCCCACTTAATGCAATGAAAACAAAACAGAAACAGTTACGGTGCTCCGTCCATGCAGCCAGGCAGGACGGCAGCGGTGCGTGTCGTGCAAAAGAGAGCACCAACGGGCCTGCATGGGTGTGCATGCATATATACAATGGGCACATTATTGTGTGCCTCGTGGGGTGAGGTGAGGGCGAGAGTCCATGCAAGGGGACACACACACAGAGAGAGAGAGAAGGACGAGTGTGTGTGCGGGCGGTGCACGGCTCTCTCTCCCTCACTCTCACACGGCCACCACCGCAGCCGCACACGCAACAAGAAGAAGCAAAAGAGGGGAGGTGGTGTGGAAGACCGCGGTGCTGCCGTCACTGTCGCCAGTCGTCGCCGTTGTAGTTTTCATGACTGCGGCCGTCACTGGTGTTTCCTTCGGATTGGCATATTTATTTTCATTTTGTTTTCCCTCTGCTGTCCCTGCACCATCAGCTGCTGGATCATCGTCTCCAGTTGTTGGTGTGCTGTTGGGATTTGTTATATTCGATGCTCCCTCCGCAGCAGAAGATAAACTTCGCTGCTCTTCGCCGCCTGCTGAGATCACCTCTGTGGTGCCGGTAACAGCTTCTCCTTTCTTTCTCTCCTCCTCTTGCTTCTTATCATCCTCTCCGTCCTCCCTTCTATCATCCTCTTGCTCATCCGTTTCCTCTTCCTCTTCCACGTGTTTTTCCTCCTCTTCTTCATCTTCCTTCTTTTTACCTTCTGTATTTCGACCCTTGTTGTCCATCCCTGCATTTGGCGTTCCTGATTCTCCTCCTTTGGGTTGTTGTGCCGGTGGCGGGCTCGCTTCCGGTGATCCTGACCCCGTTGGTGCGGCTGCTTTTGGCGCTTCCGGTTTACCGTTTTTCACACCTCCTTCAGTGACACCGACGGTCACATTGTCGTTTGGAGTGTTATTACCGGACGGAGTACCCGGAGAACCTGGAGATGTTGCTTCAGAACATCCACCACCGCAGGCACCGCACCACAGCACGCAGAGGGCACACACCAGCAGCACACGGCCAGTCATCATCATCACGGCTGCACACACAGTCTAGGGAGGGACAAAGAGAGGAGGATGAGAAGAGCACACACACAACAGCAGCATGGAAAAGGAGGAGTAGCGTTTGCATGAGGGTTGTTGTCACGAGCATGGGGACGCGTGCACGCAGGAAGAACAGGCAACAATGAAACACCAGACAGCACGGCACACAACTCCACGGCATGTAGAACCCACCCGCAGCTGCCCCAAAATGGAAGGGAAAGAGGGCGCAACAGTACGGCAAGAACACAGTGATGCCGGTGCAGAAAAGGATCCCAAAAAGGCGTGAAAAAGAAACAAAAAACAGTCTTCCCCCACAGCGGCCACATCCAACAATCAAATAATAATAACAGAAACAAACACCACACACGGCAACTCACAGCGGCAGTGAATACCCTGTCGCCAATCTTCATGTCTGCACGCTATCGCACTCCTCGTGAGCCCATCGCTCCGCCGCCTTCTTCCTTCCCGCGGCTCCCCCGCACGAACAGCCACGGCACACAATCGGGTCCATCCACACCCGTCGCCACACCGCCCTCAACGACCCAACAGTCAAACGCCCAAAAACCGTTGCTGAAATCACACACCCGCAACAAAGCACGCGATGCAACATCGTCTCACGTGGACCCCGCCGTCAGAAGAACGTCATGTCAACCGTTTGGCCGGCACACGGTACAATCGATCAACAGAACAGAGAAGTAGGACAGGCACTCAATCAAGGACTCTCCACGCACACAGCCCTTTTGATGCCGCCGCTGCTGCCACGGGCACGGTACCCGAGCGGAAAATGACAAGCAGTAAAAAGGTCTCGCAAGAGAGAAGCAATCCACACGTCCATATGCAAAGCGCCGCTCAGGCTGCTGCAGATGCAGGGTCTGTGGGCAAAAATGCGCCTTACTGAATCCCGCCAGTTATGTCAGTCTCCCCTCGCACCAATGTAGAGCATAATGCACGGCGTGCGTCCACAGGCATCCACTCCCGGTGCCCTAGCAACGCTTCAGAACACACATAATGGAGAAGCTAAGTATCATTACACAATGCCAAAGCAGGTAAATAAAAATAGGGAAATCAAAACCACACAGATCCCTCGTACACGCACACAAACACCCCACAGTATCCTCCAGAAGAAGTCAAACAATTTCTTATCCCAACCCATAATACAGGCGTGGTGCCGCCACACCAGCGAACAACCGACAAAAGAGGGAGAGTGCATACAGCATGTCCATGGTACAAAGTATACAGACAAGCAGAGCTTATGTATATACTGATAGGAACATGCCAGTTGATATAGGCCTTTCTCTCTTGCACCCACTGCTGAGTGTTGGCACCGCGGCGGCAGCGGCAAGCAGAAGAAGCACCGGAAAGGGACAAGCAGCAGCCGCACTGTTACTGCCGTGGATCGGAGGCGGGGCGTCCTTCATGTCTGCCTCCCAACCCCCGCGCACCACCGCCGCTTCATCTTCCCTCGGCGGAGGGTCCACGGCGCCCTGCGCGTCATCAGCGGCATCAGGGATCCTGGGTCCCGTGACTGTGGCACCGCCACCGGCCTTGTCGTTGACGGCCTCATCTCCTAATGATTGTCCCACAACAGACGTCACACCATCGGCGGCCACATCGTCGATATCCGGAAGATCGCTCTTCTGCGCCTCCTGCGGCGCACCCGCGGTGTCGCTGGGCAAGAGCACTCCGTTGCCGTCGTGGCACCTGAGGCGACTTCCTTCTCCTCTGGCGACGGATGTTTCTGGGGAACAGCCGTGTCCACATCCTTAGGTGGTGTGCCGTGGTCGGTCTCAATGCTCCCCGCAACGGTGACGGATGCCCCTGGGAAGTCTTGTTCAGTAGATGCCGGTGAAACCGTCCTGCTCCACATGCTCTCTCCTCGCCGTCCCACGGAAACACTGGAAGTAGGCTACCGCTGGTGGCGGATATCGTGCACACCTGCGCGTGGTCACGGAAAATAGCTTTTCCCTCGTCGTAGGGCGGAGCGGCCCACGCAATCGTCGCCCCGTCCGTGCATGGAACACAACGGGCGTTACCCTCTTCAGTCACTCTCAGACGCACCCACATGCCGAGACACCTCAATGCCGCATGCATTGCAGCACCGAGATGTATGTCTCTTCCGGGTCCCTCACATCCGTCGTGTTGGTGGAAAGCGTGTCCAGACACCACGAAGAGGGTTTATCCCCAGGCACCGCAGACAAATATTCTCCCTTCTCAAATAACAGCCTCAACATCCCCCACATCCAGTGCGGGATCACTGATGGGGCAACTGTCCATCGGGCGTTTTGCTGACATTTCATGGATACTCCGTCTACACAGCAACCACTGGAATAACGATCCGACGCGCAGCATCTGGCAGAAACGCCCAATGCGCAGAGCATGTAGCAATGTTCACTCATGTTCGGTGCGGAGCACTTCCTCTGCAGCAGCCGGCGCCCCCAATCGGTGCCATCCACTCATCCCTCGCGTGGCGCCACGACCAGTGCGACTCCAGCGTCCTCCCGCTCCCATCGTCATCCTGCAGCTCCATGCCATCAATGTCGTCGCAGTCGTGGTGCTCCCCTGCAGACATCGCGGAAGTCGCCGAGTGCACCACCACCGACAGCGCTCTGCCACGCACACCGGCAACATGCCTCACCGTGCTGCGGCTGGCCATGTGCGGGTGGGTGAACCGAATGCAAACGCTGCCCGTGGCAAATGGGGGAACAATCAAAGGACCCTCCAGTGGCTGCACGAGCAGACGATCCGCATGCGGTTTGAAAGCAGCAGGAACAACTTCATCCTCAAGAATGATCCCGTGCGCAGAGGATACGTCACCCTCACACTCGCAATTGTCATTCAATGAATTCAGTGCGTAGTACCTCTCTAAGATCCAATGCTTCCCGGTATCGTCCAGGTCCCTTGTGGATACGTTGATGCGGATGGGCATCCATCGCTCCCAATGACGGTGTATGGCTGCAGCGCACTCATCGCTCAAAAAGGGTGCGTCCCTCACAACGACGCGGATCCAATTCGTGCTGTCGGCACGCATCACGTATTCAACAAATCGAGGATGCGTCAAAGTGACAGCAACGCATCCGCTGGCAATCGCACCATAAACATCATCACATGCAGCAGCACCAGCGTCTCAAACTAATGTGGGGTGTAGAGCAAGTAAGCCATTGATGTGGGTGTTAAGAAAATATTTCTTGGCTCGCTGAAGCAACAAGGACCGATTGCGTGGGAAGAAAGAAAGAACAGGGGAATACAAAAAAGAAAATTCAGCCATCCGCACTTTAAGAAGAAAACCAATCAATGAAAGTAAAATGAGAGCACCCAACCACAACAGAAGCAAAGATTCAAAACAAAAGAAAAAGAAAAAGCCGAAGCGTGGAACGACCAGCGCACACACACTCTCATTACTCCCGTAAAGCAAAACACACACACAGAGCGAGAGAGAGAGAGGTCGCCCACTCAATGCAATGAAAACAAAACAGAAACAGTTACGGTGCTCCGTCCATGCAGCCAGGCAGGACGGCAGCGGTGCGTGTCGTGCAAAAGAGAGCACCAACGGGCCTGCATGGGTGTGCATGCATATATACAATGGGCACATTATTGTGTGTGCCTCGTGGGGTGAGGTGAGGGCGAGAGTCCATGCAAGGGGACACTCACAAAGAGAGAGAAGGAAGAGTGTGTGTGCGGGCGGTGCATGGCTCTCCCACACTCACTCTCACGCGGCCACCACCGCAGCCGCAGCCGCACACGCGACAACAAGAAGAAGAAGAAGCAAAAGAGGGGAGGTGGTGTGGGAGACCGCGGTGCTGCCGTCACTGTCGCCAGTTGTCGTCGTGTCATTTGTTTTGGCGACGGTGATTGTTTCTGGTGTTTTTTGTGCAGTCTCACTGAATGTAGGAGCAACGTTGGTATTACCATCTTCGATTCCGTCTTGTGGTTCTTTGGTGTTAGGCCGTTGATCACTGTCGTCAACCTTGTCCTCCTTTTTCTGGGTTCCACCAATGCCGCTTTTAGATACAGATGATACTGCTGTTTCCGCTGGAAGACTTGTAGGTCCATCCTTCATCGAGTCTGGTGTGTCCGTGTCTTGTCTTTTTTGGTTTGGCTCACCATTTCCTGAAGGTGTTTCCGCTGCTTCAGGCGCCGTTTTACTGTGTGACGGTGACGTCGTGGTTGTCGTTTCTGTTGCATTCCGTGAGCCTGTTGATGCTGTTGGGTTTGTTTCTCCTGCGGAAGCGGCTATTGCTGGTGGCCGCTCCGCTGGTGATACTGCCGTAGGAAGTTCTTGTGGCGCCGGTGATAGATTTGCTGGTGGTGGTGAAGGTTCTGTTGGTTGTGATACTTCTTTGATTCTTGGTTCTAGCAGTGCTGGGGGGTCGCTTTTATTAGGGGACAACCCGTTACTGCGGCCGGTACTGTCTTTTCCCCCGTCCGCAATTTCACCGCCACCAACATTAGTAAGAACTTCAGTTTGTTTTTTTTTGGTATCGGACAACTGTAATTGTGCATCAGAATCAAGTGTTACTGTTCCATTCGCATCAGGCGGCAATGCATCTTGAGGCCCTGATTCTGAGTGATCCTGTTTTCCTATGGGGTCCACTTCCTTTTGGAGTACATGTTCCTCAGGCAGATTTGGATCCAATTCCTGATCGGTATCGAGAGATGATGATTCTTCATCAGAAGTAGAATCCAAAGGTTCACTTTCACTTCCATGAGGACTATCAGCCTTTGAACCTCCACTGCCACCATTACTCCCACCTGCGGGAGGAGATTGACCGACAGCTCCACCTCCACGTTCGCCACGAGTTCCGGGATGACCAGAAACAACATCATCATCCTCAGCGTAGCCACCGCCGGCACCGCACCACAGCACGCAGAGGGCACACACCAGCAGCACACGGCCAGTCATCATCATCGCCATCACTCCTGTCACTTGCGTGCAGCCTTCAGCACAAACTAACAACACGTCAACGCAGAGTGAAAGCAAAAAGATAGACAGAGCCGCTACACCACACAGTCACAAAAAATGGCAGCACCCAGAATCAGCAGCGCACACCACGAGATAAATGAAATCAGTACAATTGCAGAACCTTCAAACAGCCCTGCAAACCAGAAGTTTAAAAGCAAGCAATAAAAAACAAAAACAGTAATTAAAAAAGAAAAGAAAACTATACTCAGGACTCTCCAGTGCGCGTGCATATGAGTGTGTCCGCGATGCGTTCAACGTGGTGGATGTGGAAGGCAACGCGGAGCACACAGCACGGCAGCAGAAGCAAACAAAGCAAAACAATCATAATTACTCTTACTTTATACATCGGACCACAGTAGACGTACACATGTCCCCGTGGCTGAGTGCTGGCACGCACAGCCCGTACACACCTCTTCAGCCCATAGTGGTGTACGCCAGCGCGCATACGGCGAGCAGCAGCGGGGCACACACCCACGCAGAGCTGCCGAGGCTGCCGTCGACTTCGCGAAGACGTGACGGTGCGCGGGTGGTCGACACAGCCGGCGCCTCTGTAGTCGTAGTGCTTGGTGCCACTGTTGTGGTGGTGGTTGTCGTGGTTGGTGCCTTTGTGGTAGTCGTCGTCGTATCTGGTGTCTTTAACACAACAGAGCTCCCTTGTGTCTTTCGCAGGGTAGGGTCCTCACTTCCTGATCCTTCGTCAACACTTGTTTCACCTTCCGGGTTCGCAACGGTCTCCGTCTCTGAATCCTGTTCCTCGTCAGACTGATCTTGCACATGTGACTGAGAGGACGACAAATCCGTATTTTTATTCAGTCCACCAGTCGCTCTCACACACACACGGACGGGCAGCAGCACAGGACGAGCACCAACAGGGCGCACAGCAGACGGCACGTCGTCATCATCGTGAGTGTGGTCGTTCAGTGGTGTGGAGCTGATCTGCACAGTGAGGGGCATGGAGAGCAACAGGGGAGACGAGAGGTGCGGCGGACACACACAGAGGGCACACCACACGAGGAGAGGGCAGCAGCCAGGCATGCACCGTACGCCGCACACCACGCACGACACACACTCCAATCCACGGCAGCACGCACACACAGCCCTGCCGCACCACCAACACACAGATGGAGGAGGGAGAAGCAAACAGGAGCGGCACACAAGGCTCCACCGCATGCACATACGGCGAGAGCGGTCCGTCGTGCCTGCAGCCCTCACGAAGGATACGAACACACACAAGAGAAGGTGCAGCGCACACAGCAGCACAAAAGCAAAGTAACAATTAAAAAAAGGAATATCCCCGCACACCACGTGGATTGTTGGTCCGCAGGAAGTGCAGCCAACATTTAGCAAAAAGCAAATTGTTATCCTGTTTTTGTTGTATGCTGCTACAATAACAAGTGAGTAGCGCAAGGGCCGTCCGTACAAAAGTGGCAATTATTCCGTCTCATGCGGGTCGTCGTGCGGGCTGGGGCAGTCCATATTCTCAATGACGGGGGTATTACCGCGGTGGGTGAAGCGGAGTCTCCCGTGGTCCGTCGGGGGATCAGCAGCCCGTGGCGTCCGTGATGAGGCGGTGGCGGAAGTGCCTGGTCCATCTCGAGTACCCGCGTTTGTGCTTCCTGCGTGTCTTGCCTGCTGGCATGCCTGGCGACTTCGGTGCCAACCTGCGCGCGAGGCGCCTGTTAAAAAGACGGTGAAACAATCGCGGCATCCGCATGGGAGGCTCTCTCAAACCATTGGAACGCCAGGCCGAGCACGTCGGGCATGTGCCCTCATACTGTGGATGAACGACCGCACTCTGCCGCAGATCGGGCAGGAGGACGTCAATCCGCCGCTCGCTGGTCGACAAGGAGTTGCGGTGCTCACGTCGGGAAGAAGCTCCGGCAGAGACGGGCCATTCTCCTCAGTGTGAGAGAGCGGCGCCACTGACACAGAGGGTCGCTTGTGATCCGCAGGGCGCATGCCGGTCTGCCGAAGAGAGGGCAGGTGTCGCATCGCGCCTGCGCGCGGTGCCGCCACTCGGGGCACGATTTCCGGGCCAACACCAGGAATGGAGTCCTCGCCACACCGACAGGCGCCTGTCACGCGATGTGCGCGCCTTCCTTTTCCTCCTGGGCATTCTTTTGGTTCCGTCGCCGGACTGCAGTGAGGAAGCCCATGTGCCAGGCAGTGACGCAGTCCTGCGGAAGAGATTTTGCCATGACGGCGTCAGCGTCCGCTGTCACGCTGCGTGGGATCCCGCAGTGTCATGGGGAAAATGTGGAGAAAACTGCGCGACCTCGATCCTCCAGAGGAAGCGGCACGGTGCAAATCTCTTGGGCGAGGTCGTCGTGGACCGCCAGCGGGTCAAGGCATAGCGCCTCCATCGCCGAGAGGGAGTCTCTGTGGCAGCAGAGACTCGTGTGTGCGATTGAGATGCCGCTGCCAGGCGGAGAACTGGGAAGTGTCTGTGGCCATGCTCAGTGACAGGACACTCCGCTCGGCAGGAGCATGCAAGGCTGCCAGCGGCTGCGCGGTGAGGCCCACAGGGAGCGCGGCTGTCCGGGGAGTCGAGTAGCAGCGCGGCGGATCCAGACGCACGGTCCCAGAGAGGCGTACGCCGCTTCAACGGCCGATCGTCTGACACCGTCCAGGGCGTCCCTGGCGTGCCGTGGCTGGAAGACGCCCAAACCCGCTGCGGCTCCCATTACCCCAGACAACGATGCGGTGCTCAGCATTTGGGGCGCGGATGCGGTGCGGGGAGTTCCTCATGTGGCGGCGGACGCGTTGCAGTCCGTTGAGGACGGCATCTCCCGGCAGAGAAATAGTCGTCGCTGCCTTCCAATGTATTGACGACGGCATGGCTTCCAAGCAGATTGCGCCACGCACGTCCTCCATATACTGGGGACGCGTGAGGCGTTCGTGCTGTGTGGGTGCGCGGAATCCAATGATCCTCCGCAGCGGTGCTGGACTGGCGGCCAGGTGGGCAGAAGCATCCTTCGATGATGCGCGTGGGCCGAGCGATGCTGTGCAGCTGCCGCCGTGCCGCCCTCCCAGGCTGTGGAGGTGAGTGAGAGCTGGACACGGTGCGACTGCCTCGCCGCCGTGGTGCAACGCACTGTGGACGCATCCGACGAGGCAGGATCACATGGTGTGCTGGGACGCACCAGCCTCTGCGCCCAGCCGCGGCTGACAGCGGCGTGGACGATCTACTTTGGTGTCTGTGTGAAGAATTTTCCCGTTCTTTACATTGTGTTACGGGCAGATGGTGCGTTGGCGTTTTTTGATTTGGTAGGAGACTTGCGTTTCCGAAGAAGCCGTTGCAAGTGTTCAGCGTTGTTGTGAATAACAGATGTGCGCCTGTCCCCGTGAAGGCGACAACAACGGCCCCGGATGACAGCAGGAGGCACTGTGGCTTTATTTGGAAGAGTGTTTGAATTGCGTTTGTTGGGTCTTTTGTGGGAAAGGTGGGAGGTTGATGGCATTAGGACTGAATTCATTTGAGTGGCTGCGCTCCGTTGACTTGCGGCCAGTCGCGGCACTCTTTTGGGGTTTGGCTGCCCGTCTCTTTTGTTTACTTCCCACCGCAGCACGTGGATAACACTGATCCGAGGAACATTTGTTTGACGGCGTGTGAGCTGCTGCCGTGCGTGGTGCATGGACTATGTGATTGTGTGGGGAGTTGCGTTGGAGTGACGAATACTTCTGTTTGGCGTGTCTCGATGTGTCGGAATGGTGTTTGGATGACATGTGGAGGGTGTTGTTTGTGGTTTGTGTGTCTTCTCTGGTGGAGCCGACACGTGTGCGGGGATTGTGGCATTGCTGGCTGACAGTTCCACGTCACTTTTCAGCATTCCTGGATGTGCTGAGGAACGATGGCTGGCGACCAGCGTGTTGTTGCTGCCGGTGGGAATAAGTGCATCGGGAATGGGCCGTTTTCTCTTTCCGTGCTGGAGCCGATGGACTGGCACGAGGGCACCGGCTGCAGGCTGCCTGCCAGCACGTGTGAGCAGCGGATCCATGCACACACCGACGCTCATCGCAAGAGCGTGTGCGATCACGGTGGCCTTTTGTGGCGTGCTTTTATGGGCGTCAGCCCACCGAAGAATGTGTGAAGCAAACGGCTGACTGCACACGAGGAGAATGAGTGCGTGCACTGTGCCGTGTTTCAGCGTCGATGGCAGAGCGACAGGAAGCCCGTGCTGGCAACTGAGACGTTTGCGTCGCGAGGGATGTCGGTGTTGATTTTGGATCGTCGAGGGTGAAGTCATTTTGCTCTGCCCGTGTGTGTGGCCGCTCCGGCAGAGGGCGGAGACAAAAGGGAGGGATGCAGGCGCTGCGTGTGTGTGTGTGCAGGTGCCATGCAACAACGTCACAACAAACATGCTGCGACTCGGTGACCCTCACATCGCTGTGGTCCTCACTCACAGCCCAGGCACGGCGCACACCGATGCACTTAGTGGACGGAGTGAGGCATCTTTCGAGGCGCAGCAGGAAGCAGGATGTGTTGACGCAGCCACGACGTGCATGGAGCGTCACGATGGCACAGTCAGCTGCTTCTGGTGGAATAATTGCTTCTCGGAGGCAACACAGAGAGAGAGAGAGCTGCTCCTGCTGCTGGCGTCGTTGCTGCCTTTTGTGGCCTCCCATGCCGATTATTGTCTGTCCGCTGATCATGGGTGTGCCTCCACTAGTGACGTCGTCTGCAGGCATTTCGCAGCACCAGTGAAACACACATCACGTCGCATGCTTTGGCTGTGGATGTGGTGTCGTGCATGCAGCCGGTATTATTTTGTCCAACTCCTTTTCACTGCATTGCGACAAATAGATGCGTCGCCGCCCAAGCCATTCACTGCAGCTTCGTGTGTTGTGCTGCCAGCACAAGACTCTCCTGTTGTCTGGCGCCTGGCTGACGGTCAAACACCACAGCGTTGGGACATGCAGGGATGTGGACTGCCGCTCACGGTGTTGGGCACCGCTGTTTGGATGCGGCGGCCACACGAGCGGATGTATTGTGGCACAATCAAATGCGTGAAGTACGCGGAATCACAGCGGCTGCAGTAATATCAGCGGTGTGGCACCACGGAGTATGTGAGGGGGTGATGCATGATGAATCACAGTGGGCGGCATGCGAGGGAAGTGCACCTCGATGGAGCGTCGCCCCGCCCTCAGCCTGCAGGAGAATGTAGACCCACAAAATATATGGACGAGACACCACCCAACACACATGCCCTTCCATGCACCAATAAATAGGAGCGAAGGTGCGTTCTGGTGCGTGGGAGTCCACTCACATATTATTCATTTCCACCGCAATAAACGGTGAGGAATCGGGTGCCACAGCAACGAAAGGAAAAACAAACATCTATTGCAGCACTTTACCAGCGAAAGGCAGGAACAACACAAACCGAATTCTTGGCTGCATCAACACAAGAAACATTCACAGGAGGGAAAAAAAAAAAATGTGCATCCTGCAGTAATCCTCAGCACACGATCCAGGCATGAGGGTTTGCCCTCTGCAAAAAAACAAAACAAAAAAGAAACGCATGCAGACATCTGCCAACATCCAAACAGAAACACAAATAAACGGTTGCTTGCCTCATTCCATTCCTTACGGTTACATTTTAGCATGCGGCTGCTGCGGTAGTGGCCGGGCCTGCATGAAGTGGTGTGCACTGAATATGAACGAAGGTCAAACACAACTGAACCGTTTTTGTGATGAATGTTGGCTGCACTTCCCGTGGACCAACAATCCACGTGGTGCGTGGGGATCTCCCCCTTTTTTATTGTTACTTTGCTTTTGTGTTGCTGTGTGCGCTGCGCCTCCTCTTGTGTGTGTGCGTACCCTCCGTGAGGGTGCCGACACGACGGACCGCTCTCGCCGTGTGTGCATGCGGTGGAGCCCTGTGTGCCGCTCCTTTTTGCTTCTCCCTCTTCCATTTGTGTGTTAGTGCTGCGGCAGGGCTGTGTGTGTGTGTGTTGCCGTGGATTGGAGTGTGTGTCGTGCGTGGTGTGCGGCGTACGGTGCATGCCTGGCTGCTGCCCTCTCCTCATGTGGTGTGTCCTCTGTGTGTGTCTGCCGCACCTCTCGTCTCCCCTGTTGCTCTCCATGTCCCTCACTGTGCAGATCAGCTCCACACCACTGAACGACCACACTCACGATGATGATGAAGTGCCGTCTGCTGTGCGCCCTGTTGGTGCTCGTCCTGTGCTGCTGCCCGTCCGTGTGCGCCGCAGACGTGACCCTGAATGAACCTCAAATTGAGGGGAACGGCGCCAGTCTGCCGTCCGCTACATCTGAAACTAACCCTAAGACGCAAAATCCTGCCGACACCAGTCCATTGCCCTCTCCAAAGGCAAACACTAGTCTAGATCCGGAGAATGAAGTTGATGCGAGGGGAAAGGACACCATTTCTTCGTCCGCTGCGGCAGAGGTAGCACTTCGAAGTGCAGATGAGTCAGGGTCACTGAACCAGGAGTCCGGTACGGTGCAGGGAAACACCGCCAGTTCATTTTCCCCTGCACCACCCACTGAGCCTAGCAAGAGGACTGGGACTGATCCGGAGGATAAAGATAATTCTAAAAAGATCGTGACGCCTGAGGATATCTCCGAGACGACCACCACAACCAATACAACAAAATCACCAACTACTACCACGACCACCACCACTGCGCCAGAGGCACCAAGCACTACGACCACCCACACACCGTCACGTCTTCGCGAAATCGACGGCAGCCTCAGCAGCTCTGCATGGGTGTGTGCCCCGCTGGTGCTTGCCGTATGCGCGCTGGCGTACACCGCTGTGGGCTGAAGAGGTGTGTGCGGGCTGTGCGTTCCAGCACTCAGCCACGGGGACATGTGCGCGTCTACTGTGGTCCGATGTATAAAGTAAGAGTAATTATGATGTTTGTGTTTTGCTTTGTTTGCTTCCGCTGCCGTGGTGTGTGCTCCGCGTTGTGGCTTCCTGTATCCGTCACGCTGAACGCATCGCGGGCACACTCATATGCATGCGCACTTGGGCTCATGTTTTTTTTAATTCTTGTTTATTATTGCTTTTTAAAATTCTGGTTTGCAGTGCGGTGTGCGAGTTCTGCAATCGTACTGACTCCAACTGTCTCGTGGTGTGTGCACCGCTGCTGATGTGTTGAAATTTGTTACTGTGCGGTGGACGGTGCTTGGCTGTGTGACTTGGCACTCTCCTTTTTCCTTTCACTCTGCGTTGACATGTTGTTGGTTTGTGCTGAAGGCTGCACGCAAGTGACGGGAGTGATGGCGATGATGATGGCTGGCCGTGTGCTGCTGGTGTGTGCCCTCTGCGTGCTGTGGTGCGGTGCTGCAATGGTGATGGCGGAGGCCAATGTCGATAAAGGTACCGAAATGAGAAAAGATGAAAAATTAGACAGTTCTCAGCTTGTTGCTGGTATTGTTGGTGCTGAACAACATGTAACGCAGGATTCAGTCAAGGAAGGCTCCGAAAACGGTAATAAGTTTTTGAGTGCACAAACAGGAAATGGCATCAGCCAGGATAATGGTGTGATCATGGTATCACCAGCAAGCACAGTGAGAGGGGAAGAAGAAGAAGAAGAAATTGAGGAACTCAAAAGTTCAATTGAAAGCGAAGAAAAATCCCAATTAACATTCCCGCAAGAAGGAGTACCACCACCATCAGAACCATTAGCAACGACACTGAATGGAAACCCAGGAGGAACTTTAAATACAACACCGGCGAAAGGACAGTCCAGCTCTGATGACGGATCCGCCCAGGAAGAAGGACTCAAATTACCAACAAGAAAAGCACCTGCAGCAGCGGCAGAAGCAACGACACAAGCAAAAGATGAAAACCCCTCCTTTGCAGATGACCCTTCAGTGCAACATGTAGAAGCATCTCAACACGACATGGAGTCAAGAAGTGCCTCACGAAAAGAAGGAACCATCCCCACCACAGTCACGAAAACAGACGGACCAACAGAAGTTAACGCCGAATCAACTCCAACATCACCCTCAGCTTCCAAAAGTGCCATTACAAATGACGCTGACAAAAGCCATGAAGAAGGCATTCCAAAAAATGATCAAGCAGCTGATGGTGAAGCGAAGAAAGAAGAACAACAAGATGAAAATAAAGAAGAAAATACAAATAAAACAGCAAATGCCGAAGCCGCAGCTATAACAAATGATACTGCGACTATTGGCGACAGTGACGGCAGCACCGCGGTCTCCCACACCACCTCCCCTTTTTTGCTTCTTCTTCTTCTTGTTGTCGCGTGTGCGGCTGCGGTGGTGGCCGCGTGAGAGTGAGTGTGAGAAAGCCACGCACCGCCCGCACACACACTCTTCCTTCTCTCTCTGTGTGTGTGTCCCCTTGCATGGACTCTCGCCCTCACCTCACCCCACGAGGCACACACAATAATGTGCCCATTGTATATATGCATGCACACCCATGCAGGCCCGTTGGTGCTCTCTTTTGCACGACACGCACCGCTGCCGTCCTGCCTGGCTGCATGGGCGGAGCACCGTAACTGTTTCTGTTTTGTTTTTATTGCATTGAGTGGGCGACCTCTCTCTCTCTCCCTCTGTGTGTGTGTTTTGCTTTACGGGAGTAATGAGAATGTGTGTGCGCTGGTCGTCCCACGCTTCGGCTTTTTGTTTTGTTTTCCTTTTTGATTTTGTGGTTGAGTGCACCCATTCCGCGGCTGCGTGTGTGTGTGTGTGTGATGATATGAGTAATTTGCGTGTGTGCTATCTGCCTCTCTCTGCCGTTGCTTTCTTCAGACTCTCTTGTGGCGCACAGCTGCTCTGCAAGTATAGGCGATGCCAAACACACAAGCAGATGCACACACAAATGCCGTGTTTAAAACGCTGAGAATGCACACACGCACAGGATTGTGGCTGCGGCGGTTGTTCCTTGCGAGAAGGGAGTACGGGAGTATGCGATTTGCTTCGTTGACATGTTGCTGTTGTTATGTTTGCGGCGCGCAGCCAGTGAGTGATGTGGCAGTGGGGGTGCCTGGGATGAGTGCGGATTGATTCCCGCTTTGCAGCTGTAACTGCGGACGTTTCTTTCCCACTGTGGATCTGTTGATGAGGTATTCTCCGGTTGTGCGGGTGACGTGCGAGTGCTCTGGAGGAGACAGCTGTAAAAGGGCTGGCGGCAGCACGTCGGTGCTGCGAAGGGCGGCTGTGTTTTTTTTATCCTGCTGGTTTTTCTTTTTGTAAGGGCGTTGTTCAGTGTGTGCTGACGCGTGACGAATAACGACGTGCCAGGCGTGACCCCTGCTGCTGGTGGCGGCAGTCCCTGTGTGTTCCCGGTGCACTGTTCATCCATCTCCTGTTCCGTGTTTCTGTGTGCGTGAGTTGTTGTTGTTGGGAATGACTGCGGTGCGGATGATGATGCCACTCACTGTGCATGGGTGACGGTGTTCATTGTTGTACCTCTTTTTATTTTTCTTTTTCCTTTATTTCTTTCTCACACACTCAGGCTAGGAAAGCAAACAAGCGCTAATCGCTACTGTGAAATTCGAAGGCACTGAAAGGACCAACAGCACACACACCGCCCACACACACATATTTGTATGCTCTCACGTGCTGCTGTGAAGGCACCCTGCACACACAACCGTCGCCGCGTGACCGGATCCCGCGGAAGGAGGAGGGAAGGAGGAGAGAGCGAGCCGCAGAGGCCCAACATGTCCCGGCGTCTGTTTACTTCTGCAGTGCTGCTCCTCGTCGTGATGATGTGCTGCGGCACTGGTGGGGCTGCATCCAGTCGGGACGTGCCGTCAGCTTCGGGATCTTCAAAGGAGGAACGTTATGTTTGGAGAGACGTGAAAGGAGGAGAAAAAGTGGGTTTGCTCCGTGTTCCCAGTCTTGTTGAGATGAATGGTGTCGTGTTTGCCGTTGCCGAGGCGCAGTGCACGGAAGCCGGCAAGAACGTTTTTACTGGGATTGCCTCGGAGTTCCTGGTATTGGCTGATCAAAAAAACCCAAAAGAGTTGGACACAACTGCAGTAACGACACAAGTGCTGGAGGAATGTTTTTCCGAAGAAGAGAATTGTGCCTCACAAGAAGCGGATCAGGTAGTCTCCCAAGGAGTGAGGAGGGTAAATGTGAGCCGACCAACAACAGTCGTGCAGGGAAGTGATATTTACATGCTTGTTGGGAAATATAGCCGTGAAGATGCTGCCGGATGTCAGGGTGGGGCTGACGCGGCTCCATGGGGACTTTTGCTGGTGAAAGGGCACGTCAGTGGTACTGAAGGAGGCAAAAACATACACTGGAACGATACTCACGCTATCCCGTGCACTTTTTTAAGCCAACAACACGAATCTTTGATGCGTCTAATTGGCAGCGGTGGATTGGGGGTTAAGATGAATGACGGTACGCTTGTGTTCCCAATGGAGACACGAAGGAGAAGAATGGAAAGACCTTTTCGCTGATTTTATAGTCGAAGAATAATAATACATGGACGCTGTCGAATTGGATGTCTGCCGATGGCTGCAGTGATCCCTCCGTCGTGGAGTGGAAGGACAAAAAACTCATCATGATGACTGCGTGTGATGATGGCCGCCGCAGGGTGTACGAGTCCGCTGACAAGGGGGATTCGTGGACGGAGGCACTCGGTACACTCTCGCGCGTGTGGGGCAACAAAAAGGGCGGAAGTAAGAAGGTCGTTGGAAGCGGGTTCATCACAGCGAAGATTGAGGACAGGGACGTGATGCTCGTTACTCTGCCGGTGTATGCTAATAAGGCTGATAAAGAAGTAAATGTAAAGGGCAGACTCCATCTTTGGCTGACGGACAATACGCACATTGTTGATATTGGGCCGGTATCTGTGGAAGGAGACGATGAGGTTGCCGCCAGCTCCCTGTTGTACAAAAGTGCTGAAAGTGAAGATAAGAAGGAAGAGTTGATTGCACTGTACGAGAAGAAGGGCGGTGAGAAGTCACTCGGTATGGTCTCTGTGCGTCTGACTGAGCAGTTGAAGCGGGTGAAGGAGGTGCTGGCGACCTGGAAGGATGTAGACAGCCGTGTCTCCCAGCTGTGCATCAATTCACTTGCTCAGAAGGCTCCCTTAGCTGACACTGCCTGCAGCGCTGCCATGCCGACAGCTGGGCTGGTTGGCTTTTTGTCCGGCAGCTTCTCTGATAAGACATGGAGGGACGAGTACCTTGGGGTGAACGCCACAGTAAAGGACGGTGCAGCAGGGGCAATATTGCATGGCGGCGGCGTGAAGTTCACAGGGCGTGGTGCGTGGGCGGAGTGGCCCGTTGGCGAGCAGGGGGAGAATCAGCTGTACCACTTTGCGAACTACAACTTCACTCTTGTGGCGACGGTGTCCATCGACAAGGTGCCGGAGGAGGGAGATAACACTATTCCTTTGATGGGTGTGAAGATGAAGGGTGAACAAGGGAAATTTTTTGGGTTGTCGTACGAGAAAGAAAGGAAGTGGATGTTACTGTGCGGTGACGGAACAACTAATTCTGGGGAACTCAGCAGCACCGGGGAACCGGGGACAAAACGCCACGTGGTAATTTTGCAACGGAACGGCAACCAGAGCACCGCGTACGTCGATGGTCAGCGTGTGTGTGTGGGTGCATCGTAACTTGGAAAATGCAGAATCGAAAGGGATCTCACACTTCTACATTGGAGGGGATGGAGAAAACGCAGAGGACAAAGAAAGCCGAGAAGATGTGTCTGTGACGGTGACTAACGTCCTGCTGTACAACCGCCCGTTGAGTGACAATGAGATCGCCGCCTTCAATCCGAATAAAGTCACCATTCAACAGTTGAAGGATAAGTCGTCGGAGCCTTCACCAGTTTCTTCTGATTCCTTTAATCCTAACGCCTCTCCGGTTACCGCAGCTGCTCAGCAAACCGGAACTTCGTCAACTCCCGACGGAACACATCCGACGGAACAGAGACAGTCGATGGGGAGCAGTAATGCGGGCAGTGGCGGTGCATCCACAACAGCAGTGTCCACTATAACTACTCCTGCAGCAGGAGAGGAGCCCGTAGTGCAGGTGGCGTCAGGATCATCTTCTGATGGACATAAAAATGTGGGTGGCGGTTCTTTTTCTGATGGCAACCCAACGGTGGAGACAAGAGAAGGAGGAACGAATGGGCAGGAGGAGGAGGTTAGTACACAGATCAGGGAAGTGAATGCCACGGCACTCAACAGCAGCCTCGGAAATGTGTCGCAAGGAAATAACAGTGATGCCGGCACCATGCGTGGGAGCGGACTGCTGCCATCGCTGCTTCTGCTTCTGTTGGGACTGTGGGGCCTTGCGGCTCTGTGAGGAGTGATTGGATGCCGCGTGGTACACCTGCGACCTTCCGAGCACAGAAATACTATTCCCATAGGAACTAACTTTTTCCTTAAGATAATCTTCCTTGTTTTTGCTTTCTGTTTGTAATTCATAATTTTTTTTTGCGTGTTGCGCGTGTGTGTCCTTTAAAAAAAAAATTTTTTTCTGTTTTCTGTTGTTGTTGCTCTTTTAAATTCCTCATACCTACAACAGTTTTTTTGCTTTTGGGGGCAATCACTATGGACGTTTTTCTTTTCTACTCTTCCCTCTTTAATTGTTTGTTGCTGCACTCTTCCTGCGAGGGGTGCCGTGTGTTTCCGCCCAACTGCTCCACTCGCACACCCACCGACACGCTCATGACGACGGCCCTGTGCGCCTCGCCTGCTGCACGCATGAGGCGGGGCCGCGACGAACGGCGCGCTGAGGGAGCCGTGACGTGTGGGCGTGCGACGAGGGCCTGTGGGGCGGCGCACACATTTCTTTCCCTCTTGTTTTTTTTTTTTTTTTTGCGGCCAGGGCGGGCAGACACCCGCAGCGCCACACACACAGCCACACCCTGCCGCCGTGTTTTTCTTTTGGCTTCTTTTTTTTATTAGATGGGTGTGCTGCCACCGTGCGTGATTGTTGAGGTTGGGCCGTGCCGCATGTATCGCTGCCGTCCAGCTGCCATCCAGCTGTGCCTACCTGTGCTCCTCTTCTTCTCTGCTCCTCCATCACACACAGAGATAAGTGATTGCACAGTGCTCTGCAGGAATTCTCTTGGCGACGGCGGGACGTTGGCTTGCATCCCGTGCCGAGATGGCGAGGCCACTGCGTGTGTGCCTGCCGTTGGAATCACGGTGACATCGGATGGGTGCGTGTGGGACGCCTTCTTTTCATTCCGCTGGGTGGCGGCTGACGCGGCTGCACGATGCTCGCCATGCGTGAAGGTGCTGCCTGCTCTTGGGGTCATTCTTCTCTGCCCCCTGTTTTTGTTTTGCCGTGTGCGTGCGTTGCTCGGTGTGTGCTGACGCGTGACGGACGGTGCCACGTTGGATTCCTCCGGCAATGGCAGTTGCTGTGCTCTCGGCACGCATCCACACACTCTTCCTTGTCTCTCTGTGGGAGTGATTGCGGCAGCAGAGTGGTCTACGGCAGCGGCAGCTGGTGTCTTGGAGAGGGACGAGGTGCCGAACGAGCAGAAGAGGCCGCACCCGCTGGACGAGATTACGATGACGGATGAAGGCATTTTCTAAGTTCTTTTATTGGCTTCTTCAGAAGCGCGGCGTGTCGCTGCCCGACTGGATGCCTGCACTCGGCACCCTTCGAGGCATTGTGTTCTTTCATTCAGTGTGATGTCACAATCATCATGGCAGCATCTTCCTTCACCGACTCTGAGTGTGACAATACAAATGACGGCAAAAATAACGATGAGGATGATGACGATTTGCACCGGGGGGCGGATTATTTGCGTGTCTTTGTACACGAATCCCGGGAGGGTTTGAACGCCGTCCTCACAATTCCCGGCCTTGCGGAACCGTTGGCCTTCGCGCCGTCACCCGCCGTCATTAGTGCCCCATGCGTTGAGGCTGATTCGTTTACCGTGGAGTTCACGCAGCAGCTCTCGAGTGGTTGTGCTGCTCATCCCGCGTTGGCCCTTTCGCATGTATTTCAGCGTTGCCTGGCGTGTGATTTGTTGTGTGTTGTCCGGGCCGCCTTCTTCAGTTTTCTTTTGGTGCCCAATAAGAAACACTTTGCGTTGCGGTGGATATTTATTTGCGTGGCCGTCGATGCACGTGACGATGCTCAACGGGTGTGTCTTTTGTTTGGCGGGCACGAGGGAGACTTCGGTGTGTGTCGACACCACCGTGAAAGTCTTCGTTGACGGATCGGGGCGAAACTAAGGGAGGTCTGTCCGCTACATCTCTCAAGGCAGCTGCGGGGCACTCCGAACGCACAGAGTGAATGGATGGATGCCACGCAGCTGGGGAGACCAGTTGTCTTCTCCGCTCTTCGTTGCCGGGGGATAGGGAATCCACAGCGCCAATGCCAGCTGCATTTTACTGCCGGGTATCGACTGTGCTGAAGTTGCCCGTCTAATGTGAATCGCAGCGTCAGTGCAGGAAGACACTTTCACGCATTACGAGTAGTTGCTCCAGGCTCGAGCTCATCAATATTAACAGCGGGGAGCAATGCATTTTGGTGGCCGGTGACGTTCAGGCGAGTGTGTTTCACTTCACCCGCCTCGTATTTGTGGGGGACACTGCGCATCGACCCTCCCCAACAGTCCCATCACCTTCATTTTCCCCCGCCGCTCGCTGCCATCTGCTGACGGCGCAGTTGTTTGGCTCCGCCAATAATGCGCTCGTGAAACGTCATCTCCGCACACTGCAGGATTATTGTTTTTGTTTTTGGCGATGCAAGAACTCCAGGGCACCGCAACTGTGTGCAGCACAAACTAATCTCCGCAGTGGACCCTATTTTTCTGCGGTGTCGCCATCGCGATCCCTTCATTGTGTACTTGTTGCAATTTTGTGGGGTTGGGCCAGTGCAGCCGTTGGATGTCCGGCTCGCTTTTGGTTTGGTCGCTTTGGGTCTCAGGGAGAACAATTTCAAGTCGTTTCACGATCAGGATAGTGGGAACACTGCTGTGAGCAACTCTGCGGAGTATTATGGGCTGGTGGAGGAGGAGAGAGGCGACGGGGGAAGAATTGGTGGCAGCAGTCGGCGTGTCTCTTTTTCCAGGGAGATGGAGACGCGTGGAGCAGAAACAGCATCACTCCTGCCAACGACAATTCGACGCTTTGTGCGGGCGATGGAGGGTGCAACAGACATGCCTGTTGCCTGCACTCTTCGTGTGACCGACGGATCGCGGCTTGTGGATGACCGCTTTTCAACAAAAATGCCGGAGGAACGGTGTACGCTAGGTGGATCCGAGACGACAGGCCTCAGGCCGGTTGACGACGTTGTGAGGGATGCAGTGCTGCCGTGGTGTTTTTATTTTGTGTCTTCTTGCAACTTTGTTCCTGCCGTGGAGGAGTTGATGGCATGTGTTGCGGGTGTGGCGTCGGCGGAGTCATCCACACTTTGTTTTAGAAGCATTACTTTGAGTCGTGCCAGCCACGCTGTGTTTTCCTTTTCTTGCTGGGAGTCTTGTGGGTGTGCATGAGCCCTTTTAGGAGGCCGGCTAAATTAATGAATGGTATATATGTACCCCGATGAAACGAACATACACTTCTTTACGACACTTTTCTACCGCATGATTTTTGTGAGGGCCACGAATTTAAGGGCATCAGGGAACCGATAGCGGCCGGATTTATTTTTATTTTTTAATTTTACCGTCTCACCCAACCCCTTTTTTGATTTCCCACCACGCGGCGGGGTCTTGTGGCTGCAGCACCCCAAAGGCCTGCCACCTCGTAAGCAGCAAATAAATAAATAAATATATGCATCCTATCCGAATAGAGTGAGCGGGCCACGATTGTGGCTAAAGAATGTATACGTATATATAAGCATACACTTGCCTGGTGTTGAGCCTTGAGGGTGGGGTGAATCCACTCTTATTCCGTTGATCCCTTTTCTCATTCCTACCTTGTTTGGTCTTTATGGTTGAGAAACTGGGGATTTGGCCAGCGGCCCGGAAGATTATTCTTTATTGCAACACTTTACCGGCGAAAGGCAGGAACAACACAAACCGAATTATTGGCTGCACCAACACAAGAAACATTCACAGGAGGGAAAAAACATAATTGTGCACCCTGCAGTAATCCTCAGCACACGATCCAGGCATGAGGGTTTGCCCTCTGCAAAACACGAGAAAAAAACGCATGCGGACATCTGCCATCATTCAAACAGAAACACAAATAAATGGTTGCCTGTTTCATTCCATTAGTTGTGCCTATATTTTTGAGTGTGCGTCTTCTGCTGCGGTGGTTCCCAGGCCTGCGTGAAGTCGTGTGCACTGAATATGAACGAGGGCCAATGGCAACCGATCTGTTTTTGTGATGAATGTTGGCTGCACTTCCCGTGAACCAACAATCCACGTGGTGTGCGGGGAACTCCTTCTTTTTTATTGCTACTTTGCTTTTGTGTTGCTGTGTGCGCTGCACCTTTTCCTGTGTGTGTGCGTACCCTCCGTGAGGGGTGCCGACACGACGGACCGCTCTCGCCGTATGTGCATGCGATGGAGCCTTTTGTGCCGCTCCTGTTTGCTTCTCCCTCCTCCATCTGTGTGTTGGTGTTGCGGCAGGGCTGTGTGTGTGTGCCTGCTGCCGTGGATTGGAGTGTGTGTCGTGCGTGGTGTGCGGCGTACGGTGCATGCCTGGCTGCTGCCCTCTCCTCATGTGGTGTGTCCTCTGTGTGTGTCTGCCGCACCTCTCGTCTCCCCTGTTGCTCTCCATGTCCCTCACTGTGCAGATCAGCTCCACACCACTGAACGACCACACTCACGATGATGACGATGTGCCGTCTGCTGTGCGCCCTGTTGGTGCTCGCCCTGTGCTGCTACCCTTCCTTATGCGCGTCAGAGACTCAGCAGAATCAAGCTCAGGCTGATGGAAACGACTCCAGGACCCCACCCCCTCCACCAGAGCCATCAACCACAACGACGACCGGTGGTCCAAAGCCCCCTGTATCAGAGTCAACACGTGGGGATACCGGTCATTCAGGGTCCTCAAGCTCAGGGCCCGTTAAGGAACCGGAAACACCTGTCAGAGGGGAAAAAAGTTCGAAGAGTACGGTGATGCAATCAGTTGAAACGAAAAAAACGGCAAAGACAGACGGTACGGCAGAGACACAAAGTCTCACGCACCCATCCCCACACAAAGCAGGTCAGAAAGCCGAAGCTTCTGCCCAGACAACCACCTCTACAACACAGGCACCAACTACAACGACCACGACGACCACCACTGCGCCAGAGGCACCAACCACTACGACTACAGAGGCGCCAACTACGACGACCACCCGCGCACCGTCACGTCTTCGCGAAGTCGACGGCAGCCTCGGCAGCTCTGCGTGGGTGTGTGCCCCGCTACTGCTCGCCGCATCCGCGCTGGCGTACACCACTGTGGGCTGAAGAGGTGTGTGTGGGCTGTGCGTGCCAGCACTCAGCCACGGGGACATGTGTGCGTCTACTATGGTCCGATGTATAAAGTAAGAGTAATTATAATGATCGTTTTTGCCTCATTTGCTTTCTTTGCCGTGCTGTGTGCTCCGCGTTGTGGCTCACTGTATCCGTCACGCTGAACGCATCGCGGACGCACTCATATGGATGCGCAGCAGAACCCTGAGTGTAGTTTTCTTTTCTTTTTTTAATTACTGTTTTTTATTGCTTGCTTTTAGACTTCTGGTTTGCAGGGCTGTTTGAAGGTTCTGCAATTGTACTGATTTCATTTATCTCGTGGTGTGCGCTGCTGATGCTCAGCTGCTGCCATTTGTGACGGTGCTTGGTTGTGTGAATTGTCTCTCGTCTTTGCTTTTGCCCTGCGTTGACGGGGAGTTGGTTTGTGCTGAAGGCTACACGCAAGTGACAGGAGTGATGGCGATGATGATGACTGGCCGTGTGCTGCTGGTGTGTGCCCTCTGCGTGCTGTGGTGCGGTGTATGTGCGGTGGAAGTGTCAATGGCCGATGATTCTGAAAATACCGATGTAAGCCAGGGTTCAGCAAAGGGGCCACCGTCTGAACTCGCAGGCAGAAATAACGGAAAACAGGAATCTTCAGACCAAGTCAGTCAAGGGCTCCAAAACGTGGGTGAAGCGTTGAATTCAAAAAAAGAAGCGGCTGGTAATCAGAGGAAGGATCCGAAAATAGAGACACCAACGGCCGACAAATCAATGGACGACAAAGGAGAAGCAGAGAAAGAACAAATAGGGGGAAGTGCAGGAGAAGAAAGTGGAGAATTACTTGAAGAACGGGAAGCGCCGCTGGATGGACAAGGTGGCGAAGGACAAGCAAGACAGGCAGGCAATGGTTCGGCGAAAGTGGGAGGTCACTCATCAGCAACAACGCCATCAGGAGGGGAACGAAAAGGAACTGGCGAACCATCACCGCCAGGATCTTTATTGCCGCCAGCATCAACACAGGGAAATGGAGCAGCACCACCAGCTTCACTGCAAGGTGCACCAGCAGCGACAATGAAAACAAATGAAAAAACAGTGGAAAACCCCAGAGCAGAACCAGAAAAAGAAAAGCTAAGCAGTGAAGATGACGTGCCAGAGCAAACGTCTCAAGGAGTCAATGACGGCGTGGAGCCAAACAATGATTCACAAAAAAAGGAAAATGTTTCCGTCGCACTAAAAGAACAGAATGGTGAATCGGACGGTGATTCTGAATCAACACAACCACGACACTTAGCTGTTGATAATGCCTCTAATATGGACGCAGAAAGGGGCACTGAAATAGGATTGCCGAAGAATAACCCTACAGCTAACAGTGCAGTAACAGAAGGTGCAAAAAGAGGTGACAATAAACATGGCAACAGGAAGGAAACACCGGTAGAAGCCACAGCTATAACAAATGACACAGCACGTACAGGCGACAGTGACGACAGCACCGCTGTCTCCCACACCACCTCCCCTCTTTTGCTTCTTCTTCTTCTTGTTGTCGCGTGTGCGGCTGCTGCTGCGGTGGTGGCCGCGTGAGAGTGAGTGTGAGAGAGCCATGCACCGCCCGCACACACACTCTTCCTTCTCTCTCTCTGTGTGTGTCCCCTTGCATGGACTCTCGCCCTCACCTCACCCCACGAGGCACACACAATAATGTGCCCATTGTATATATGCATGCACACCCATGCAGGCCCGTTGGTGCTCTCTTTTGCACGACACGCACCGCTGCCGTCCTGCCTGGCTGCATGGGCGGAGCACCGTAACTGTTTCTGTTTTGTTTTTATTGCATTGAGTGGGCGACCTCTCTCTCTCTCCCTCTGTGTGTGTGTTTTGCTTTACGGGAGTAATGAGA
>NW_001849512.1:203472-223448 GCF_000209065.1 Trypanosoma cruzi
TCTTCAGACTCTCTTGTGGCGCACAGCTGCTCTGCAAGTATAGGCGATGCCAAACACACAAGCAGATGCACACACAAATGCCGTGTTTAAAACGCTGAGAATGCACGCACGCACAGGATTGTGGCTGCGGCGGTTGTTCCTTGCGAGAAGGGAGTACGGGAGTATGCGATTTGCTTCGTTGACATGTTGCTGTTGTTATGTTTGCGGCGCGCAGCCAGTGAGTGATGTGGCAGTGGGGGTGCCTGGGATGAGTGCGGATTGATTCCCGCTTTGCAGCTGTAACTGCGGACGTTTCTTTCCCACTGTGGATCTGTTGATGAGGTATTCTCCGGTTGTGCGGGTGACGTGCGAGTGCTCTGGAGGAGACAGCTGTAAAAGGGCTGGCGGCAGCACGTCGGTGCTGCGAAGGGCGGCTGTGTTTTTTTTATCCTGCTGGTTTTTCTTTTTGTAAGGGCGTTGTTCAGTGTGTGCTGACGCGTGACGAATAACGACGTGCCAGGCGTGACCCCTGCTGCTGGTGGCGGCAGTCCCTGTGTGTTCCCGGTGCACTGTTCATCCATCTCCTGTTCCGTGTTTCTGTGTGCGTGAGTTGTTGTTGTTGGGAATGACTGCGGTGCGGATGATGATGCCACTCACTGTGCATGGGTGACGGTGTTCATTGTTGTACCTCTTTTTATTTTTCTTTTTCCTTTATTTCTTTCTCACACACTCAGGCTAGGAAAGCAAACAAGCGCTAATCGCTACTGTGAAATTCGAAGGCACTGAAAGGACCAACAGCACACACACCGCCCACGCACACATATTTATATGCTCTCACGTGTTGCTGCAGTCAAGGCACCCCGCACACACAACCGTCGCCGCGTGACCGGATCCCGCGGAAGGAGGAGGGAAGGAGGAGAGAGCGAGCCGCAGAGGCCCAACATGTCCCGGCGTTTGTTTACTTCCGCGGTGCTGCTCCTCCCCGTCGTGATGATGTGCTGCGGCAGTGGAGCTGCACATGTTGTTGTGGAGGAGCAGTCAGTGGCAGATCCGAATTTTGAATGGAAGGGCATCCCTAAGGATGTAACTGTGGAGTCTTTGGGTGTTCCCGGCCTTTTGAAAGTGGGGAGTGACGTATTTGCCGTTGCCGAGGCACAGTGCAAAAAGAGTGGTGAAAACAATGTTTTTACTGGCATTGCATCCCAAATTATCACGACACAAACCGCCAATACACCGGTGGAAGTTCTGAAGGATTCCAAAGATAAGACACAATTTCTGGAAGATGGTTCCGAAGATCCAAGGAAGAAAGTGGATGTGAGCCGACCAACAACAGTTATGAAGAGAAATGATATTTACATGCTTGTTGGGAAATACAGCCGGACAGCTGCTGGTGAGAAGAGCGGAGCAAATGATGGGGGATTGTTGCTGGTGAAAGGGGAAGTCATTGATGAAAGTGACGGTGGCAAAAGAATCAAATGGAAAGATAATGACGATGTCTCGCGGGCATCTGTTGGCGAACTAGAATCGTGGACAGGGATGACTGGCGGCGGTGGATCGGGTGTCAAGATGGAGGACGGTACGCTTTTGTTCCCAGTGGAAGGCGCTAAGAAGAAGGGTGAAGCACAAAACGATGAAAAGGCCGTTTCTCTGATCATTCACTCCTTGAAGGATACTAAGAGTTGGAAGCTTTCGAATTGGATGTCTGACGGTGGCTGCAGTGATCCCTCCGTCGTGGAGTGGAAGGACAAACTCATGATGATGACTGCGTGTGATGATGGCCGCCGCAGGGTGTACGAGTCCGCTGACAAGGGGGATTCGTGGACGGAGGCACTCGGGACACTCTCGCGCGTGTGGGGCAACAAAAAGGGCGTTAGAAGCGGGTTCATCACAGCGACAATTGACGGTGTTGAAGATAACAGAAACGTGATGCTCGTTACTCTGCCGGTGTATGCTAATAAGGCTGATAAAGAAGTAAATGTAAAGGGCAGACTCCATCTTTGGCTGACGGACAATACGCACATTGTTGATATTGGGCCGGTATCCGGTGATGCTGTTGCGGCCAGCTCCCTGTTGTACAAAAGCAGTAAAAGTGGTAATGAGAAGGAGGAGTTGATTGCACTGTACGAGAAGAAGGACGAAGGGGATACGCCATCACTCGGTATGGTCTCTGTGCGTCTGACTGAGCAGCTGCAGCGGGTGAAGGATGTGTTGGCGACCTGGAAGGAAGTGGACGAACGCGTCTCTCAGCTGTGTGCCACTTTACTTGCTCAGAAGGATCCCTCAGCTGACACTGCCTGCGGCGCTGATAAGATCACGGATGGGCTGGTTGGTTTTTTGTCCGGCAGCTTCTCTTATAACACATGGAGGGACGAGTACCTTGGGGTGGACGCCACAGTAAAGGGTGGCGCAGCAAAGGCAGCAAAGACTTCCGATGGCGTGACCTTCCGGGGAGCGTGGGCGGAGTGGCCCGTTGGCGAGCAGGGGGAGAATCAGCTGTACCACTTTGCGAACTACAACTTCACTCTTGTGGCGACGGTGTCCATCGACAAGGTGCCGGAGGAGGGAGATACTCCCATTCCCGTGATGGGTGTGAAGAGGATGAAAGGTGATAAGAGTACTGTACTTCTGGGGCTGTCGTACAACAACAGAGAAAAGAAGTTGGAACTTTTGTCCAGTGGCGGGAAGGCGTCGGAGCTCAGCAGCAATTGGGAGCCAGGGAAAACACACCAAGTGGCCATCGTGCTACGGAACGGCAACCAGGGCTTTGTGTACGTCGATGGTAGGCGTGTGGAAGGTGCGCCATTAGATTTGAAGGATAAATGTTCGAAAGGGATATCACACTTCTACATTGGAGGGGATGGAGACAGCGCGGGGAGCCGAGAAGGCGTGTCCGTGACGGTGACGAACGTCCTGCTGTACAACCGCCCGTTGAGTGACATTGAGCTTACTGTGCTTAACACAATCAAACTTTCTATTCCACAAACAGCGGAAGAAGGAGAAACGGATGAAGGTACCGCTCTTGACGGTGGAGCACACGGTGATGCCAGCAATCATTGCGGAAGCGAACTGCTGCCATCGCTGCTTCTGCTTCTGTTGGGACTGTGGTGGTTTGCGGCTCTGTGAGGCGTGACTGGCTGCCGCGTGGGACACATGCGACCTCCCCAGCAGCGACACACACACCTGGTAATGAACCTCTCTTGTTAAATAACTTTTATTAACTTTTCTCCTTGTCTGCTTTGCTGTGCGATTTTAATTTATTTGTCTTTTTTTCTTTGTTGTGCGATTGGGCGTCTTTTCTTTTAAAAAACTCTTTTCTGTTTTTATTTCTAATCCATCATACCCCCAACACTTTTTATGCTTTCGGGGGCAATCACTATGGACGTTTTTCTTTTCTACTCTTCCCTCTTTAATTGTTTTTGCTGCACTCTTCCTGCGAGGGGTGCCGTGTGTTTCCCGCCCAACTGCTCCACTCGCACACCCACCGACACGCTCATGACGACGGCCCTGTGCGCCTCGCCTGCTGCACGCATGAGGCGGGGCCGCGACGAACGGCGCGCTGCGGGAGCCGTGACGTGTGGGCGTGCGACGAGGGCCTGTGGGGCGGCGCACACATTTCTTTCCCTCTTGTTTTGTTTTCTTTGCGGCGAGGACGGGCAGACACCCGCAGCGCCACACACACAGCCACACCCTGCCGCCGTGTTTTTAAGGTTTTTTGCTGCGCTCACTCTCCCGATGGAGTGACGCGACTCCCGTCATGTCTGCGTGCTTCTCTCAGTCCCACACACACGAGTGACTGTGCTCTGCGGACCGCACTCACGCGCCGATGGGAGGGCTGAGGGGAGCAGCAACACGCAGATGACTCCATGAAATATAAACTATGTGCGGACACACGGAGGGTCAGACGGCTGAAAGACATTTAAATATCTTTTAATTTTCTTTTTTGGACAAAATATATGCAGACAATTTGCTGTGACCACACGGCAGCAGTTGTTTAAATTTGTGTGTGTGGAACAGTAATGGACGATTTCTTTTTATTTATAATTATTTTGTGTGATGGGGTTTGTATAAGACGAAGGGGACGTTTTTTTTTTTTTAAATAAATATTGTGTGAATTGCCACTGCTTGGGCTGCAGTGCAGTCATGAGTTTGAGCGGTCTTCTTCTTGTTGTTTCCGCCATGCGT
This sequence comes from Trypanosoma cruzi, assembly GCF_000209065.1. NCBI lineage: Eukaryota > Euglenozoa > Kinetoplastea > Trypanosomatida > Trypanosomatidae > Trypanosoma > Trypanosoma cruzi. The sequence continues at coordinate 207,634 of NW_001849512.1, forward strand.
CTCTGCTGTACATTTTTTGTGCGTCCCTTCACATACTCTGCTCCCTCTTTTCTGCTTCTTTGCTCTGTGTTTCTGCAGGCACACACACACACACAAGATGCACATTGCGGTGGATTTGAATGCTTCTTTTGCAGTGCATGCTGGCAGTTGCGTGTGGCTGTTGTCTTCTTCCGTGGCCATGAGGAGAAGGGACGAGAGGGAGCGCGCACCCCGCGTCTAATTTCCTGCGGGTGTGATGCACCGCGTGTGACTGCGTTGAGTTGGGCTCCGTGTCCCACTGAGGGCGGGATGGTAGGAAATTTTGTTGCCGCGTCATGGATGGATGAGGGTGCACTTGCGCGTGTGGCTGTTGTGGTGGGTGCTTGCTCCGTGTGCGTGACGACTGCTGGGAGTCGTGGAGATGTATTTGGTGATGCGGATGCGGTGGTTGTGCCGGTGGATGTGTCGTGTGCTCCGAGTGACGGCAGCCTGAGCTGTCGAGTGTGTGTGTGTGCGTGGAAGAAGTGTTCTGCTGCCAGTGCTGAGGCTGAGTGTGAGAATTATACTTTCAGTGGCTTTGGTGTGCGCATGCATGGCAGGAATGGTGAGCTGGGTGCTGTGTGCCATGTGGCCAGTGCGGTGCACACAGGTAGCAACTGTGCTGCCAGCTGTGCAGCGGAAGAGGAAGGGGCCACCGCTGCCTCCACGATGAATGTGACGACGCATAAATACGCCGGCCCTTATGAATTGTTGTGGCGTCAATTTTTCCCCCGATGGAGCCATCCATCCGCCTGCACGGAGCAGCGATGCTGACCGGACGGGCATTCGTCAGTTGCCGCTACCCCGTGAAGGGAAGGATGACACAAAATCTGGTGGGACAACTGCGCCGCAAGTGAATGCTGAGCCGTCACGTCAGAACGAGGATTGGCGACGGTCTGCGGCGGCTGACGGACCCAACACCGTCGATCCGAGTCCCGCATCCAACACGGCGACCAACACGTCCGAGACGAGGCCTGAGTTTGCCAGCAATCCGAACGAAGTGATGGTCCCGAATGCATCCACGAAGAGGCCTTCCTTTGCCAAAGGCCCAAGAATATTAGTGGCGTCGAATGCATCCGGGATCATGTCTGTCACTTATGGCGGCAGGGAACACGTTGCTGCGGATAACACGGACGAGGTGAGTGAGCACGACGCCACCGGACACAAATCTCTTGTTTTAGAAAATGGCGTTGCAGGCAGTGGATTTGTTGCTGAGGGCGATGCGGACGGATTGACTCAACGCAATGCCTCTGGACAAGAAAACCCCAATTACGATAATTCACCGCGCAGTATTCCGGGAGCGGTGTGAGTCCACACGACTGCTTTGCCCCGCTCAACGACGCTCAATTGACACTGCGCGAGTTGACTGTTGGCAGCACTGTGCGTGTGTGCGTGTATTGGGTGTTGCTGCTTCTTCTGGGATTGTGTGGAGTTGTGGCGAACTTGTGAGCCGAAGAGTGTGGATTTGCGACTCCGCACGGAGGACATGTGCCGCGTTGCATGCGTATTTTCTTTTATTATTTACATTTTACTGTTTTTGACGTTGTTTTCCTGGAATAATGAGCGTCCTTGCTGTTCCTTTATTTACTGGTCGGTTGCTTCACACTCTCATGTGTGACTTATTCCCCTACTTGTTTTTTGTTGCCCACACGCGGTGCCGGCCTCATTGGTGTGCGTCCCATGGACTGCACGAAAGGAGGAGCGGAGGAACAGGCCGGATGCCGCAATGAAGTGTGAAGAGTGTTTTGTGTGGGCTGGTGGAAGAGTAAAGTCTTTTTTATTCAATGCGGGCAATATGTATACACAAACACATGCTCTTATTGTGCCGCTTGGGAAATAAAATAAATCTCCTGCCGAATGAATTTTATTTATTCTTTCCGAGAGTCCTGCCGGACACTCAACTTTTTTTTTCCTTGCTTAACTTCTGGTTTGCAGTGCGGTGTGCGAGTTCTTCAATCGCACTGATTTCCTCTGCCTCGACGTGCGTGTTTCTGGAGTGCTGCCACTCGTTGCTGTGCGTGGAGTAGCGGCCGTGTCTCTGCCTTTTGCTTTCACTCTGCGTTGACGGGGAGTTACTTTGTGCTGAAGGCTGCACGCAAGTGACAGGAGTGATGGCGATGACGATGACTGGCCGTGTGCTGCTGGTGTGTGCCCTCTGCGTGCTGTGGTGCGGTGCCGGCGGTAGATGTGACGATGTGGTGACGGCAGCTCTTGGGAGTGGTGGATCTTCGCCGAAATCAACACAGCTTGAAACGCCTCCACTAGATTCCCAAGAATTAAAAGATGAGGCGCCAGTTGTTAAAGAAGAAGTGCCACCCGCATCTCCCGGAATTAAAGCTGAAGAAGAAGAAGATAAAGATGATGACGATACTGGAGAAGGTGATGGCCAAGAAGATGGAGGGGCGGAAGGTGAAGAAAAACCAATAGAAAGGCAGGATGGTCAAGGAGGAACAGTAGCACCAGGCTCAGGTTACAGGGAAACGAATTTAAGTGGCAGTGAGCAGGAAAATCACCAGTCAATTACTCCTGCAGGGGGCATTTCTCATTCCGGCAGCCAGGAATCAAAATCCAATCCTACACAAACGGAAGTTGAAGAAAAGAATGGCAAAGAAGAAAATACACCAGCGGTAGAGAATCCACTCACAACTGGTAACGGAGAGAACACACTGCCTGCGGGAATTGTGGAAGGAAACCCTTCACCACCTCCTCCAAAAGACAGTGTTGATTCCCGCGAGCAGGATGGCGAAGGCACCACGAGTGAAGGTCATAAAAATGTTCCGCCGCCTGAGACCGCAGCCACGACACAAAGCCACCGAGAAAAGGGCTCAGAAGGGAGTGGGGAAAATACGAAAGCAACGGCAGTAACCACCAACACAACTGATAAGACGAGCACACAAAACACAGACAGCAGCACCGCGGTCTCCCACACCACCTCCCCCTTTTTGCTTCTCCTTGTTGTTGCGGCTGCTGCTGCGGTGGTGGCCGCGTGAGAGTGAGTGTGGGAGAGCCGTGCACCACCCGCACACACACTCGTCCTTCTCTCTCTCTGTGTGTCCCCTTGCATGGACTCTCGCCCTCACCTCACCCCACGAGGCACACACAATAATGTGCCCATTGTATATATGCATGCACACCCATGCAGGCCCGTTGGTGCTCTCTTTTGCACGACACGCACCGCTGCCGTCCTGCCTGGCTGCATGGGCGGAGCACCGTAACTGTTTCTGTTTTGTTTTTATTGCATTGAGTGGGCGACCTCTCTCTCTCTCCCTCTGTGTGTGTGTTTTGCTTTACGGGAGTAATGAGAGTGTGTGTGCGCTGGTCGTCCCACGCTTCGGCTTTTTGTTTTTGTTTTGAATCTTTGCTTCTGTTGTGGTTGGGTGCACCCATTCCGCGGCTGCGTGTGTGTGTGTGATGATATGAGTAATTTGCGTGTGTGCTATCTGCCTCTCTCTGCCGTTGCTTTCTTCAGACTCTCTTGTGGCGCACAGCTGCTCCGCCAGTATAGGCGCTGCCAAACACACAGGCACATGCACACACGCCATTATGCATACTCTGTGGAGCGGTGTGAACGCTGAGAATGCACGCACGCACAGGATTGTGGCTGCGGAGGCCCTCGCGAGGGGGGAAAAAGCCTGCGCTTTGTTTTTTTTGACATGTTTTTGGTGTGTGCTGAGGCGCGGCAAATAACGTAAACCCGCCGTGACTCCTGCTGCTGGTGGTAGTGGCAGTCGATGTGTGTTCCCGGTGCACTGTTCATCCATCTCCTGTTCCGTGTGTCTGTGTGCGTGAGTTGTTATTGTGGGAGTGACTGCGGCGGGGATGATGATGCCACTCACTGTGCATGGGTGACGGTGTTCATTGTTGTACCTCTTTTTATTTTTCTTTTTCCTTTATTTCTTTCTCACACACTCAGGCTAGGAAAGCAAACAAGCGCTAATCGCTACTGTGAAATTCGAAGGCACTGAAAGGACCAACAGCACACACACCGCCCACGCACACATATTTGTATGCTCTCACGTGCTGCTGTGAAGGCACCCTGCACACACAACCGTCGCCGCGTGGCCGGATCCCGCGGAAGGAGGAGGGAAGGAAGAGAGAGTGAGCCGCAGAGGCCCAACATGTCCCGGCGTGTGTTTACTTCCGCGGTGCTGCTCCTCCTCGTCGTGATGATGTGCTGCGGCACTGGTGGGGCTGCATCCAGTCGGGACGTGCCGTCAGCTTCGGGATCTTCAAAGGAGGAACGTTATGTTTGGAGAGACGTGAAAGGAGGAGAAAAAGTGGGTTTGCTCCGTGTTCCCAGTCTTGTTGAGATGAATGGTGTCGTGTTTGCCGTTGCCGAGGCGCAGTGCACGGAAGCCGGCAAGAACGTTTTTACTGGGATTGCCTCGGAGTTCCTGGTATTGGCTGATCAAAAAAACCCAAAAGAGTTGGACACAACTGCAGTAACGACACAAGTGCTGGAGGAATGTTTTTCCGAAGAAGAGAATTGTGCCTCACAAGAAGCGGATCAGGTAGTCTCCCAAGGAGTGAGGAGGGTAAATGTGAGCCGACCAACAACAGTCGTGCAGGGAAGTGATATTTACATGCTTGTTGGGAAATATAGCCGTGAAGATGCTGCCGGATGTCAGGGTGGGGCTGACGCGGCTCCATGGGGACTTTTGCTGGTGAAAGGGCACGTCAGTGGTACTGAAGGAGGCAAAAACATACACTGGAACGATACTCACGCTATCCCGTGCACTTTTTTAAGCCAACAACACGAATCTTTGATGCGTCTAATTGGCAGCGGTGGATTGGGGGTTAAGATGAATGACGGTACGCTTGTGTTCCCAGTGGAAGGCACGAAGGAGAAGAATGGAAAGACCGTTTCGCTGATCCTATGCTTGCAGGATACTAAGAGTTGGAAGCTGTCGAATTGGATGTCTGCCGATGGCTGCAGTGATCCCTCCGTCGTGGAGTGGAAGGACAAAAAACTCATGATGATGACTGCGTGTGGTGATGGCCGCCGCAGGGTGTACGAGATCGGTGACAAGGGGGAGTCGTGGACGGAGGCACTCGGGACACTCTCGCGTGTGTGGGGCAAAAAAAGAAAGGAAAATGTGAAACTCGTTGGAAGCGGGTTCATCACAGCAACGATTGAAAACGGAGATTATAATAAAAAAGTGATGCTCGTTACTCTGCCGGTGTATCCCAAGGATACTGATAAAGGACAAAATAAAGAAAAGGGCAAACTCCATCTTTGGCTGACGGACAATACGCACATTGTTGATATTGGGCCGGTATCTGTGGAAGGAGACGATGAGATTGCCGCCAGCTCCCTGTTGTACAAAAGTGCTGAAAGTGAAGATAAGAAGGAAGAGTTGATTGCACTGTACGAGAAGAAGAAGGGCGATGAGGAGGAATCACTCGGTATGGTCTCTGTGCGTCTGACTGAGCAGTTGACGCGGGTGAAGGAGGTGCTGGCGACCTGGAAGGATGTAGACAGCCGTGTCTCCCAGCTGTGCATCAATTCACTTGCTCAGAAGGATCCCTCAGCTGACAGTGTCTGCACTGATAAGATCACGGATGGGCTGGTTGGCTTTTTGTCCGGCAGCTTCTCTTATAACACATGGAGGGACGAGTACCTTGGGGTGAACGCCACAGTAAAGGACGGTGCAGCAGGGGCAATATTGCATGGCGGCGGCGTGAAGTTCACAGGGCGTGGTGCGTGGGCGGAGTGGCCCGTTGGCGAGCAGGGGGAGAATCAGCTGTACCACTTTGCGAACTACAACTTCACTCTTGTGGCGACGGTGTCCATCGACAAGGCGCCGGAGGAGGGAGATAACACTATTCCTTTGATGGGTGTGAACATGAAGGGTGCAGGGAATTCTGTGTTCCTGGGGCTGTCGTACAACAACAACGGAAAGAAGTGGATATTACTCTGCGGTGACGGAACGAATTCTGGGGAGCACAGCAGCAATTGGGAATCGGGGACGAAACGCCACGTGGTAATTTTGCTACGGAACGGCAACCAGAGCTCCGCGTACGTCGATGGTCAGCGTGTGGGTGTGGGTGCATCGTGTGCATTGGGAAGCACTGAATCCCAAGAGACCTCCCACTTTTACATCGGAGGCGATGGAGGCAGCGCAGGGAGCAAGGGAAGCCGTGGAGTCGTTCTTGTGACGGTGACGAACGTCCTGCTGTACAACCGCCCGTTGACTTCCGAAGAGATTGGCGTCCTTAACCCGAATAAAGCCCTCATTTCACCTTTGAAAGAGGAGCCGTCGACGCCTTCACCAGTTCCTTCTGCTTCCGTTGTGCCTCCCACTCCTCTGGTGGCCGCAACTGCTCAGCAAACCGGAAATTCGTCCACTCCCGACGGAACACATCCGACGGAACAGGGGCAGCCGATGGGGAGCAGTGGTGCGGAGAGTGGCGGTGCATCCGCATCAGCGGCGTCCACTGTCAGTATTCCATCTGCAGAAAAGGACTCCGTAATGCAGATGGCGTCAGGAAAATCTTCCGATGGAGCTCAAACCGTGGATGGCGGTTCTACTGCTGATGGCGACCCAACGGTGGAGAAAAGAGAAGGAACGGATGCGCAGAAGGAAGAGGGAATCCATCCACAGGTCAGAGAAGTAAATGCTACGGCACTCAACAGCAACCTCGGAAGTTTTCCGCAGGGGAATAACAGTGATGCCGGCAGCATGCGTGGGAGCGGACTGCTACCATCGCTGCTTCTTCTTCTGTTGGGACTGTGGAGGCTTGCGGCTCTGTGAGGAGTGATTGGATGCCGCGTGGAATACTTGCGACCTCGCGAGCACAGAAATAATATTCCCATAGGAACTAATATCTCTGATACCTTCTTTTTTTTTTTTTGCGTATTTTAAATTTATTTTCCTGTTTGCTTTTTTTCTTATTTCAAAATCCTTTTTTATGTGTTTGTGATTTTTATTTAATTTTTTTTTTCTGCTTTCGGGGGCAATCACTATGGACGTTTTTTCTTTTCTACTCTTCCCTCTTTAATTGTTTCTTGCTGCACTCCTCCTGTGAGGGTGCCGTGTGTTTCCGCCCAACTGCTCCACTCGCACACCCACCGACACGCTCACGACGACGGCCCTGTGCGCCTCGCCTGCTGCACGCATGAGGAGGGGCCGCGACGAACGGCGCGCTGAGGGAGCCGTGACGTGTGGGCGTGCGACGAGGGCCTGTGGGGCGGCGCACACATTTCTTTCCCTCTTGTTTTGTTTTATTGCGGCCAGGACGGGCAGACACCCGCAGCGCCACACACACAGCCACACCCTGCCGCCGTGTTTTTCTTTTCTTTTGTTTTGTTTTGTTTTCTTTTTTATTCGATGGGTGTGCTGCCACCGTGTGTGATTGTTGAAGTTGGGCCGTGCTGCATGTATCGCTGCCATCCAGCTGTGCCATTCGCTGTGCTGATGTGCCTCCTTGTGCTCCTCTCCTTTTCTGCTTCTCCATCACACACAGAGATAAGTGATTGCACGGTGCTCTGCAGGAATGCTCTTGACGACGGCGTGAAGTTGGCTTGCATCCCGTGTCGAGATGGCGAGGTCGCTGCGTGTGTGCCTGCGGTGGGAATCACGGTGCCATTGGATGGATGTGTGTGGGACGCCTTTCGCATTGTGCTGGAGGCCGGCTGACGCGGCTGCACGATGCCCGCCATGCGTGAAGGTGCTGCCTGCTCTTGGGGTCATTCTTCTCTCCTCGTTGTTTTTGTTTTGCCGTGTGCGTGCGTTGCTCGGTGTGTGCTGACGCGTGACGGACGGTGCCACGTTGTATTCCTCCGGCAATGGCAGTTGCTGTGCTCTCGGCACGCATCCACACACTCTTCCTTGTCCCTCTGTGGGAGTGATTGCGGCAGCAGAGTGGTCTACGGCAGCGGCAGCTGGTGTCTTGGAGAGGGACGAGATGCCGAACGAGCAGAAGAGGCCGCACCCGCTGGACGAGATTACGATGACGGATGAAGGCATTTTCTAAGTTCTTTTATTGGCTTCTTCAAAAGTGCGGCGTGTCGCTGCCTGATGGTATGCCTGCACTCGGCACCCTTCGAGGCATTCTGTTCTTTCATTCAGTGTGACGCCACAATCATCATGGCAGCATCTTCCTTCACCGACTCTGAGTGTGACAATACAAATGACGGCAAAAACAGCGATGAGGATGGTGACGATTTGCACCCAGGGGCGAATTATTTGCGTGTCTTGGCACACGAATCCCGGGAGGGTTTGAACGCCGTCCTCACAATTCCCGGCCTTGCGGAACCGTTGGCCTTCGCGCCGTCACCCGCCGTCATTAGTGCCCATGCGTTGAGGCTGATCCGTTTACCGTGGAGTTCACGCAGCAGCTCTCGAGTGGTTGTGCTGCTCATCCCGCGTTGGCCCTTTCGCATGTATTTCAGCGTTGCCTGGCGTGTGATTTGATGTCTGTGTTGTCCAGGCCGCCTTCTTCAGTTTTTCTTTTGTGCCCAATAAGAAACACTTTGCGTTGCGGTGGGTATTTATTTGCGTGGCCGTCGATGCACGTGACGATGCTCAACGGGTGCGTCTTTTGTTTGGTAGACACGAGGGAGACTTCGGTGTGTGCCGACGCCTCCGCGAAAGTCTTCGTCGATGGATCGAGGCGAAACTAACGGAGGCCTGTCCGCTGCATCTCTCAAGGCAGCTGCGGGGCACTCCGAGCGCACAGAGTGGATGGATTGATGCCGCGCAGCTGGGGAGACCAGTTGTCTTCTCCGTCCTCCGTTGCCGGGGAATCGAGAATCCACAGCGCCACTGCCAGCTGCATTTTACTGCCGGGTATCGACTGTTCTGAAGTTGCCCGTCTATTGTGAATTGCGGCGTCAGTGCAGGAAGACGCTTTCACGCATTGAGAGTAGTTGCTCCAGGCTCGAGCTCATCAATATTAACAGCGGGGAGCAATGCATTTTGGTGGCCGGTGACTTTCAGGCGAGTGTGTTTCACTTAACCCGCCTCGTATTTGTGGGGAACACTGCGCATCGACCCTCCCCAACAGTCCCATCACCTTCATTTTCCCCCGCCGCTCGCTGCCATCTGCTGACGGCGCAGTTGTTTGGCTCCGCCAATAATGCGCTCGTGAAACGTCATCTCCGCACGCTGCAGGATTATTTTGTTTTTGGCGATGCAAGAACTCCAGGGACACCGCAACTGTGTGCAACACAAACTAATCTCCGCAGTGGACCCTATTTTTCTGCGGTGTCGCCATCGTGATCCCGTCATTGTGTACTTGTTGCAATTTTGTGGGGTTGGGCCAGTGCAGCCGTTGGATGTCCGGCTCGCTTTTGGTTTGGTCGCTTTGGGTCTCAGGGAGAACAATTTCAAGTCGTTTCACGTTCGGGATAGTGGAGACACTGCTGTGAGCAACTCTGCGGAGTATTATGGGCTGGTGGAGGAGGAGAGAGGCGACGGGGGAGGAATTGGTGGCAGCAGTCGGCGTGTCTCTTTTTCCAGGGAGATGGAGACGCGTGGAGCAGAAACAGCATCACTCCTGCCAACGACAATTCGACGCTTTGTGCGGGCGATGGAGGGTGCAACAGACATGCCTGTTGCCTGCACTCTTCGTGTGACCGACGGATCGCGGCTTGTGGATGACCGCTTTTCAACAAAAATGCCGGAGGAACGGTGTACGCTAGGTGGATCCGAGACGACAGGCCTCAGGCCGATTGACGACGTTGTGAGGGATGCGGTGCTGCCGTGGCGTTTTTATTTTGTGTCTTCTTGCAACTTTGTTCCTGCCGTGGAGGAGTTGATGGCATGTGGTGCGGGTGTGGCGTCGGCGGAGTCATCCACACTTTGTTTTAGAAGCATTACTTTGAGTCGTGCCAGCCACGCTGTGTTTTCCTTTTCTTGCTGGGAGTCTTGTGGGTGTGCTTGAGCCCTTTTAGGAGGCCGGCTAAATTAATGAATGGTATATATGTACCCCGATGAAACGAACATACACTTCTTTACGACACTTTTCTACCGCATGATTTTTGTGAGGGCCACGAATTTAAGGGCATCAGGGAACCGATAGCGGCCGGACTTATTTTTATTTTTTAATTTTACCGTCTCACCCAACCCCTTTTTTGATTTCCCACCACGCGGCGGGGTCTTGTGGCTGCAGCACCCCAAAGGCCTGCCACCTCGTAAGCAGCAAATAAATAAATAAATATATGCATCCTATCCGAATAGAGTGAGCGGGCCACGATTGTGGCTAAAGAATGTATACGTATATATAAGCATACACTTGCCTGGTGTTGAGCCTTGAGGGTTTGGTGAATCCACTCTTATTCCGTTGATCCCTTTTCTCATTCCTACCTTGTTTGGTCTTTATGGTTGAGAAACTGGGGATTTGGCCAGCGGCCCGGAGGATTATTCTTTATTGCAACACTTTACCGGCGAAAGGCAGGAACAACAAAAACCGAATTCTTGGCCGCACCAACACAAGAAACATTCACAGGAGGGAAAAAACATAATTGTGCACCCTGCAGTAATCCCCAACACACGATCCAGGCATGAGGGTTTGCCCTCTGCAAAACACGAGAAAAAAACGCATGCGGACATCTGCCAACATTCAAACAGAAACACAAATAAATGGTTGCCTGTTTCATTCCATTAGTTGTGCCTATATTTTTGAGTGTGCGTCTTCTGCTGCGGTGGTTCCCAGGCCTGCGTGAAGTCGTGTGCACTGAATATGAACGAGGGCCAATGGCAACCGATCTGTTTTTGTGATGAATGTTGGCTGCACTTCCCGTGGACCAACAATCCACGTGGTGTGCGGGGATCACTCCTTTTTATTGCTACTTTGCTTTTGTGTTGCTGTGTGCGCTGCACCTTTTCCTGTGTGTGTGCGTACCCTCCGTGAGGGGTGCCGACACGACGGACCGCTCTCGCCGTATGTGCATGCGATGGAGCCTTTTGTGCCGCTCCTGTTTGCTTCTCCCTCCTCCATCTGTGTGTTGGTGTTGCGGCAGGGCTGTGTGTGTGTGCCTGCTGCCGTGGATTGGAGTGTGTGTCGTGCGTGGTGTGCGGCGTACGGTGCATGCCTGGCTGCTGCCCTCTCCTCATGTGGTGTGCCCTCTGTGTGTGTCTGCCGCACCTCTCGTCTCCCCTGTTGCTCTCCATGTCCCTCACTGTGCAGATCAGCTCCACACCACTGAACGACCACACTCACGATGATGATGACGTGCCGTCTGCTGTGCGCCCTGTTGGTGCTCGCCCTGTGCTGCTGCCCGTCTGTGTGGGTGATAGCGGGCGAAGAGGGCACAGTTAGTGGTTCGACTCCAAATCCCACTACGCCAAAGGAGCCGGTTGTAGAAGGTCCGGGGACCGAGGCAGCGCCGGAATCAGGCGCGCCAACGTTAACGGATGCTGCGGAAACGGAACAACCAACAGGTAATTTGAAACCCACGCCGGGGGTAGCAAGCGGGACCGCTTCAGAAGGGCTGCAACTTGCGTCCAATGCGGGAGGGTTAAAAAATACGATGGGCGATGCAGATACAAGAAATACAGAAACCGCTACGGCACCGACCCCGGGGAGTGCGCCGAGTCCGCTGGAGGAGACGACGGATTTTAAAAAAGCCGGTACTGAAATAAAACCAAATACGACTACCAATACACCAAAGGTGCCAACAACAACGACAACCACCACTGCGCCAGAGGCAACAACCACGACCACGACAACCGCTGCGCCAACCACGACGACCACTCGCGCACCGTCACGTCTTCGCGAAATCGACGGCAGCCTCAGCAGCTCTGCGTGGGTGTGTGCCCCGCTGGTGCTCGTCGTATCCGCGCTGGCGTACGCCACTCTGGGCTGAAGAGGTGTGTGCGGACTGTGCGTGCCAGCACTCAGCCACGAGGATTTGTGTGCGTCCACTGTGGTCCGATGTATAAAGTAAGAGTAACGATTGTTTTTTGCTTTGTTTGCTTCTGCTGCCCTGCTGCCCTGCTGTGTGCTCCGCGTTGTGCCCCACATCCGTCACGTTGAACGCATCGCGGACATACTCATATGCATGACAAGCACAGGATTTTTTAAATGGGCGCATATCTTTGGATGCGCGCATTTGCACCGGAGCCATTTAATGCAGCTCTTGTTTTTTTCTAACTTTATTACTCTTGTTTCCTTTTGCTTTGTTTTTACTTGTTTAGTGTTTTATTACTGTTTAATTGCTGCGGGGCAGTGTACGTTTTTGCCCTTTCACTGATTACAGCTGTCTCATGGTGTGTGCGCTGCTGTTGCCGGTGCTGGAATCGTGCCATTTGTTGCGTGAATTGTCTCTCTTCTGTCTCTCCTTTTGCTCTGCGCTGACAGGATGTTAGTCTGTGCTGAAGGCTGCACGCAAGTGACGGGAGTGATGGCGATGATGATGACTGGCCGTGTGTTGCTGGTGTGTGCCCTCTGCGTGCTGTGGTGCTGCGGTGGCGGTGTTGTCAGCGGATGGAGCTGGCGGTGGCGATGGCAGTGCGGGTGAGTATTTGCCGTTGCAGTGGCGTACGCGGTTGCGGACGGAATGCGCAGAGGAGGTCGGCATGAGGACAGGAGGCCGTGCGAATGCGTCCTCCGTCGAGGAATGCGTGCGTCAGGTGATGGAGAGTTTGCATGCTGTTGTGGATGGCCGCAGCCGTTGGAGGCGTCAACTTTCCGCCGTTGCTGTTGCTGCTGCTGCTGAAGGTGGTGGAAAAGAGAATCCCAACACGGTGGAAGATGAAAAAACAAGTGAAACACTGGCGACTTCAGGAAAAGCATCTACAGGCAAAACAACAGCAGTGGCAAGTGAACAGACGTCAGTGAATCCTGCACCTGCTATTGTGCCGCCTGCAAGAGAAACTTTAGTTCAAGGAAAACACAATGAGACAAACGCCAAAGAAGAGAAAGAAGAAGAAGGTGGGGAGAAAGATGACAGCGAAGAGGAAGAAGAAAATCACAAGGAAGACGATGAACAAGAGGATGCAGAAGAGGGAGAGAAGGCAGAGGAAAGGGAAGAGAATAAAAAGGAAGAAGAAAGTGAGAAAAACACCAAGGAAGAAGAAGCAAAGTATGGGGTGGAAGAAGATGAAGAGGATAAAGAAAAGGATGATGACAACACCTCAGAGGGGATGCCGGCTGTCAGTAAAGAGAAAAGGAATTCAACTTTAGGCCCGGAAGAAGCACCGAATAAGACGAACACCGAAGGCACTCAAACGCCTGGCGACAGTGACGGCAGCACCGCGGTCTCCCACACCACCTCCCCTCTTTTTCTTCTTCTTGTTGCGTGTGCGGCTGCTGCTGCGGTGGTGGCCGCGTGAGAGTGAGTGTGAGAGAGCCATGCACCGCCCGCACACACACTCGTCCTTCTCTCAATCACTCTCTGTGTGTGTCCCCTTGCATGGACTCTCGCCCTCACCTCACCCCACGAGGCACACACAATAATGTGCCCATTGTATATATGCATGCACACCCATGCAGGCCCGTTGGTGCTCTCTTTTGCACGACACGCACCGCTGCCGTCCTGCCTGGCTGCATGGGCGGAGCACCGTAACTGTTTCTGTTTTGTTTCCATTGCATTGAGTGGGCAACCTCTCTCTCTCTCCCTCTGTGTGTGTGTTTTGCTTTACGGGAGCAATGAGAGTGTGTGTGCGCTGGTCGTTCCACGCTTCGGCTTTTTGTTTTGTTTTCCTTTTTGATTTTGTGGTTGAGTGCACCCATTCCGCGGCTGCGTGTGTGTGTGTGTGTGATGATATGAGTAATTTGCGTGTGTGCTATCTGCCTCTCTCTGCCGTTGCTTTCTTCAGACTCTCTTGTGGCGCACAGCTGCTCCGCCAGTATAGGCACTTACATGCACACAGGCACATGCACACACGCCATTATGCATACTCTGTGGAGCGGTGTGAACGCTGAGAATGCACGCACGCACAGGATTGTGGCTGCGAAGGCCCTCGCGAGGGGGGAAAAAGCCTGCATTTTGCTTTTTTTTGACATGTTGCTCGGTGTGTGCTGACGCGTGACGAATAACAACACGCCCCAATAAGCAGAAAAGAAGTAAAACAAAATGGCGCTGAGCGGCACACCGGTAAGCCAAAAACACGCAATCACCAATAAAAAAGCCGGCTATCACCCAGCAGGCACATCAAGCCTCCTAAAAACCAACCTGGAACAGACAAAAAAAAGAGACAATCATAGAAAACAAAGATCCCCGCCCCCAAACAGGAAAAACATTAAAGAAAACGCGATTCTTTTTTTTGTCCTTACTGCCGGGGTTGGCCGCTGCAAGAAAAAAAAAATGGTAGGGCGGTGGCCCCGGACGATAGATACTTGAAGTATCAAGGTGTCCACGATGCGGCTGCGGCTGCACCATATGCTGTGGTCTAAATTTTTGTTTCGAATTATGAATGGTGGTGGTCAGAGACACTCTCTTTCAATGTCTGTTTGCGTGTTCACACTCCGGACACCAAACAACCCTGAACTATCCGCTGCTTGGAGGAATTTCGCGAGATCTTGCCCACAGGGGTGCTGCACTCGGCGGATCGTTTTCGAGCGGCGGCTGCACCACATGCTGTGGTCTAAATTTTTGTTTCGAATTATGAATGGTGGTGGTCAGAGACACTCTCTTTCAATGTCTGTTTGCGTGTTCACACTCCGGACACCAAACAACCCTGAACTATCCGCTGCTTGGAGGAACTTCGCGAGATCTTGCCCACAGTGGTGCTGCAGTCGGCGGATCGTTTTCGAGCGGCTGCTGCACCACATGCTGTGGTCTAAATTTTTGTTGCGAATTATGGATGGTGGGAGTCTGAGACACTCTCTTTCAATGTCTGTTTGCGTGTTCACACTCCGGACACCAAACAACCCTGAATTATCCGCTGCTTGGAGGAATTTCGCGAGATCTTGCCCACAGGGATGCTGCACTCGGCGGATCGTTTTCGAGCGGCTGCTGCACCACATGCTGTGGTCTAAATTTTTGTTGCGAATTATGAATGGTGGTGGTCAGAGACACTCTCTTTCAATGTCTGTTTGCGTGTTCACACACTGGACACCAAACAACCCTGAACTATCCGCTGCTTGGAGGAATTTCGCGAGATCTTGCCCACAGTGGTGCTGCAGTCGGCGGATCGTTTTCGAGCGGCTGCTGCACCACACGTTGTGGTCTAAATTTTTGTTTCGAATTATGAATGGTGGTGGTCAGAGACACTCTCTTTCAATGTCTGTTTGCGTGTTCACACACTGGACACCAAACAACCCTGAACTATCCGCTGCTTGGAGGAACTTCGCGAGATCTTGCCCACAGTGGTGCTGCAGTCGGCGGATCGTTTTCGAGCGGCTGCTGCACCACACGTTGTGGTCTAAATTTTTGTTGCGAATTATGAATGGTGGTGGTCAGAGACACTCTCTTTCAATGTCTGTTTGCGTGTTCACACTCCGGACACCAAACAACCCTGAATTATCCGCTGCTTGGAGGAACTTCGCGAGATCTTGCCCACAGTGGTGCTGCAGTCGGCGGATCGTTTTCGAGCGGCTGCTGCACCACATGCTGTGGTCTAAATTTTTGTTGCGAATTATGAATGGTGGGAGTCAGAGACACTCTCTTTCAATGTCTGTTTGCGTGTTCACACACTGGACACCAAACAACCCTGAACTATCCGCTGCTTGGAGGAACTTCGCGAGATCTTGCCCACAGTGGTGCTGCAGTCGGCGGATCGTTTTCGAGCGGCTGCTGCACCACATGCTGTGGTCTAAATTTTTGTTGCGAATTATGAATGGTGGTGGTCAGAGACACTCTCTTTCAATGTCTGTTTGCGTGTTCACACTCCGGACACCAAACAACC
>NW_001849513.1:0-1852 GCF_000209065.1 Trypanosoma cruzi
CGGATTACGCAATTGCCGATCAGCTTCTAAGGCTTCATCGTTTTGGTGATCGTGCCGTTCGCCCACCGTTTTCGACGGATGACTTCCAGCTGTATCTTCGTTACACGCGCTCTCTCACACCACGTTTGAAGGAAGAGTCTGTACAGCTCATCGTTGCGGCATATAGAGACATGCGTCTGCAGGATTCTTTGTCAAACCGCAGCAAAGTGTACCGCGTCACAACACGTCTTTTGGAGAGTATCATTCGTCTTTCCGAGGCAGTGGCGAAGCTCTACATGAGTGAGGATGTGAAGCCAGCCCATGTGGAGGTGGCGTTGGAACTCATGCGCCAATCCCTTTCGACACTTGACATGACTGAAGTGGAGCTTGTCGGCATTTCAGACCCTTTTGAAGTTGCATCCGAGGGCGTTAAAGCGGAGCCACTGGATCAACAGCAACGACAGCAGGAGCAGCAACAACAGCAAGACGTGCCACAGGCAACAGCGGGTGAGCAGTCAATGACGGCCAGGCGGAAAAGGGGAAAGGCGGCGGCCGTTGTATCCGCACCAGCACCTGCCCCTCGGAAGACGGTTATCAGTGCTGATCATTACTTTGGTATTGTTAACCGCATCGTTGCAAGACTGCAATCACTAGGGGAATCCAATCCACCATCCCGTGCGGAACTGGTGACGTGGTACATGGAGCAGGTGCGCTCCCTTAATAAATCACAGCTGGAAGTGGAGTTGCGTTACGTGAACCTCGTCATTCAAAAGATGCTGAAGGATGGAAATTTGCTGGAGGTGGAGGTGCACGAGGGGGAAGGAGAGAAGATGTTCATTGACCCCAACTACAACCCCGACGTCACAAAACAATAAAGGCTCAATATATCTGAGAGAATATGTATTTTTCTCTCTCTTTTTTTCTGCGTGTGTATGTGTGTGTATACATGACGCATGTTGCTTTCCATAGAAGTGCGTTATAGATGTTAACCACGGAGGGGTGAATGCAGCAAAAGGAAAAAACACCAACAACGGGAGTAGCGGTCTCAAGTGCGATGAAAAGGGACGCGGAAAGAGGGGGCCTGTCCTTGCGTTATGTGCCAAAAAGAAAGAAACAAACAAAATGGTTGTTTAATATATATATATATATATTTAAGAGGAGGGTTCGTCAATGCAATGGCGTCTCTGTGTGTGTGTGGTGCCCTTTCCCCCACATATTTTTATTATTCTTTTTTTTTTTAAAGCATTTAACAACCGTATTGGGGATGATTTACTCTCAGAAAACTCAGGATGACTCGGAAGTTGTGGTGCCTGCGGCTGGCGAGACATTTGTAGCCGAGGACGGAACCGTTTCTGTTGTTCTCGCAGACACCGTTGATGACGACTATGAGCCCACGCAGGATGAGATTGAGGACTTTGCCGAGTGGATGGGAATGCAGCTGCCAGAAGACAAGGAATTTTTATATATAGCGCGTGAGGGGCTGAAGGCACCGTTGCCGAAGAACTGGAGGCCATGCCGCACAAACGAGGATGATATTTACTACTTCAACTTTAGGACGGGCGAAAGCACGTGGAATCACCCGATGGATGACTTTTTTCGCCAGAAGTTTCTCAAAATGAAGGAGGAAAAAAAGAGCTCGACTGTTACCACGCCCGTGGTAACAAAGCATGCTGCTGTTCCTACAAGCACCACGGGTGGTGTTCCGACTCTGGGGAGTACCGGTGGCGGTGGCGGCCCGGTTTCCATCCTGAAGAAATCCCCGTCGGATCTGATTGGAGGCATGCCAGGCACCGCGACGCATGCTTTCGTCCCTGCATTGGGCGCCTCACGGTCAATGGTGGGCAGCAGCACGACTTCTGTACGAGACCCGTGT
>NW_001849513.1:1952-4970 GCF_000209065.1 Trypanosoma cruzi
GAACTGGGAGGCGAGGCGGGCGGCAATAGAGAGCCAAGCCGTGGTTGACGAGTGGTGCCCCACTGGGAAGGAGCGGGAGGCGCTGGAGAAAAGGTGGAGGACGAATATTGACCAGGCACTGAAGGACGAGGAGGAACTTCAGCGGCAGCTGTTGGAGTTGAGGGAGCGTCATGGACAGCGCTTGTCCAGTGAGGTGGCGCGGGTGGAGGCCACCGTGAGGGAGCAGCACCAGCGGGAGGAGAAGCAGATGGAGGGAGAGAGCCTTGCCTCACTGAAGAGGTTAGAGGACGAAGTTTCTGCAGAGTTTCTGAAGAAAAAGGCCGAGTTGCAGCAAAAGTCTCTGGCAGACGTGCAGCGGCTGAAGGAGGCTGCGGAGAAGCATCACCGGACGGAAGTGGCGGCGATGCGGGAGAACCATGCGGATCGAGAGAAGAAAGTCACGGAGTGTGGAAAAAAAATTGCTTCGATCCGCGCGAAGGAACGGGAGGCTGTTGCCGCCATTGAACTGAAATCAAAAAACGAGCAGGCGGCGTTTCGGGCATCGATGGAGGCAAAACTCGGCCGCATGCGCGAAGAGATGTTGTGTGAGGTTGAGGGTGCTTTTCCAGTTACGCTGGGCAATGCATACACGCCGCCGGTGGATGATGCCCTGGACGCAGTGCGTCAACGTTGGCAAGTGGAGGAGCGAAAATGCATGCATACTCTTGAGGAGGAACGACGGAAGAAACTTAGCTCGATAGAGCGACCTCAGTCATTGTCTTCTTCTTCCTCAAAGACATCATCGACTTCTTCTCTTCCCACTACAGCTTCTTCTACCACAGTTTGTGCGGGCGAAGCTGGTGAGGAGCTCCGCGCCGCAAATGACGTGGTGTTGGCGGAGAAGGAAAAATCTCTGCAGGAGACGGAGAAACTTCTTCGCGCAATGCTCGAGGAAGAATTGCTGCACAAGGATGCTCCAGCGGAGGTGCAGATTGCGGAGGCATTGAAGCATGATCTCAATATATTTGTGCGATCAACGGAGTTGTGTCGGCAGCTTGAGAGAGAGGACATTGAGCGAAGAGGACAGGCGGCACTAGCAGAGCACAAAAGGGCGAGGGAACTCTACGAAAAGAAAGTGGTAGAGCAACGGGCAAAGATGGAGGCGAAGTCCAGGGCAGTGATGGAGGAGATGATGCGGGAGGTGGAGCAGAGGGAGGTTGAGAATGCGCTGCAGGCTATGACAATGGAGCGGGAGGTTGCAGAAAGGAAACTTCAAAAGCGCTACGAGGATGAACGTCGTCTGCTTCTTGCCGAGGTTGATCAAGAGGCTTCGGCGTACGAGCGGAAGCAGCGGGGTGACATTGTTGCACAAGAGGAAGCGAGGCTGAAGCAGAGGGAGGCTAAAATGCACGCCGCGGAGGCGACAGAGGCGCCGGCGGAGGTGAGGCAGTCGGGTCAGCAGCCGGCATCAGCACCAACCACAAGTACGCTGGGGGTTCCGTTGGGATTTTTGCATCAGCGTTTGGAGTTTGTAGAAAAGACTTACGCCGAGAAGGAGGAAAAATTACAGGCGGAATTGAATTCCATCCATGCAGACATGAGGAGACTGAGGGGCACGTGCACTCCACAAGGGCTGAGACCACCGCCAGGGCAGGCGGACGGCAATTCGATGCCGGATGTTTGCTTTACACCCGCCTTGGCGTTTAACAAGAAGGAAACAAAACATTCCTCACTCTTTGCCTCCGAGGCACTGCGTTTCTTGAGTGAACAGCAGAGAGAGTTGAGCGCGCGTCGAGGGGCTCTTTCCGCAGCCCGTGAAGAGTGGAAAAACACTTTTTTGAATGCTAGCACCTGCGCGCGTTCTTTTCTTCCCTCAGGGAAGCCTTTTCCTAAGCTCACAGAAGGAGATGCTGTGAACTCGAAGCTTCTTACACTCGTTGGCGTCTTGAGCGAGCGCCTCGAAGCTCTCACTGGCTGCATTGCAAAAATACAGACCACAACGGGGAGTGCAACGCCGCAGCGACATGAAGAGCAGCTCCGTCCCCGTTCTGACCGCCTTCATGCACGTGAAAAGATTGCGGCCAACAAGACCCATACAGGGAGCAACCAGAGGAAGGGAAGGATTCCACGTGAGCCACACTCTCACGGAAGCCCGGCAAGGCAACAAGACGCAGTTGGCCTATTGCAGAAATGGAGTCATGTTCTTCTTGAATTTGCGACCCCTTCGTTAGATCAGGATGAGCTCACTACCTCCATCCAACGCTTCGTGGTGGACCAATGACACCGAGCCCAAGTAGGGAAAATATAATTGGTGCGGGGGGCAATTGTAATGCCATAATGCGTTGTTGCCAACGTGGTGATCTTTGCTTCATTTCCTTTTTCCTTATTTTTTCTGTGTCTGTGTGCGTGCGTCTGTGTATGACAGATGGTTTTGCGTGAGGGAACGAGGAGAGGGATCTGAGCGACATGTGTGGGTGGGTGGGGGGCCGACACACGAGGGGAGGATGAGGCTGGAAGGAGGAACCTCAACATGAATCACATGAGATCTTTCCCTTACTTTTTTTTTTTTTTTGCGTGTCTGCTTTCTTTTCTTTTTGGAGTGTTTTACTGGGAATGTTGGAGGCGAGGGGAGCCGTCGCGAAGGAGGGCGACACCGTCCTTCTCGTCCGCGGTCATCTCAACCTTACGCCGCTCATGCTTCGGCCCGGGGATCTGTTGCACTGCAAGGAGGGGAAATTCCGACACGATGACATCATTGGCCGACCTCTTGGGACTTGGGTCACGGGGCAGAGCAACATCAAGGGCGACACCTCGAGACCTCCCCGTCTTCTCGTTCTGCAAAATAGCGCGGACTTGTGGACGCAGGCGGTGCCCCACCGCACACAGATTATTTACGACACTGACATTGCCGTTATTATCTTCAACTTGCGGCTCGGCCCGGGGTGTCGCGTCGCCGAGGCGGGCACCGGAAGTGGATCGCTGACGCATTCCATCGCCAGGACAGTCGCTCCCAATGGCACGGTTTACACTTTTGATTTC
>NW_001849513.1:5070-9489 GCF_000209065.1 Trypanosoma cruzi
ATTGGCGTGATGTTGCACAATCACTGAGAGCGATGTTTCTGCTGGCGTGGAGGACGAAATCGGCGAGGGGACCGATCCCAAACACGGCTTTGGCCTTTCTCGACACCACGTGGATGCTGTCTTTTTGGATGTTCCTGCGCCGTGGCTTGCAATCGAGAACGTCCTTCACATTCTCCGGCCAGGTGGCATGCTGTGCACGTTCTCTCCATGCATCGAGCAGTCGCAGCGGACAGCGCAACGTTTACGAGAGGAACCCTTTGAGTTTGTTGATATTCGAACCGTGGAGGCGCTGACAAAATACTTCAAGCCGTCCTTTAAGCGTGATCGCGAGGAAGATGGACGACCGTCCCGCCCCAAGCTGCGACCTACATTGGTATCAAAGGGACACAGCGCTTATCTCACCTTTGCACGGCGGCGACTTGAGCGCATTCCCGGACTGGACGATGAAGATGAAGAGAGAAACGACGTCAGCCCCCGAAGCGGTGAGGAAGAAAACGCCGCAAGCTGAATAAGCCTTGCCAGCGTGGTCCTGTGCGTGTGTGTGAGGAGAGGGGAGGTAAAATATCAAAATCCCCTCTTTGTTTTCTCCACAACGACAACCACAACAAACACATACTGTTCCATTTAACGAAGAAGAGAGAAGCAACAGCAATATCCTTCTTGTAAATACATGTTTATATATATTTTTACCTGATTGATGTTTCACGTGTGGGTTTATGTTACGCATGATTTCCTGAACTTTTTTTTTTTTGATTTATTTGTTATTATTATTTTGCTTCTTTAGAATAGGTAGGATGGACTTCAAAGGTCAATTGGCTTCGGCCTTGGTACTTAATGTTACACTGAAGCTACTGAGCTTCACACTGTCCACCCTCCTGACACGTCAGCTTGCACCAAACGAAAATGGCACCAATTTTTCAAACCAACTGTATTTCAATACTGTTCTTTTTCTTGCACGGGACTGTGTTCGAAGTGTGAACGCCCGGCATGACGTGCGGGAGAGGGCGGAGGATGGCCGGCTGGTTCTGCAGGTGATGAACTGCGCTATGGCCTCTCTTCCGTTGGGAGTTTTAGTCATGGTAGTGCTGGAGCTGCTGCCTTTTTGCGGCATTCATGTGTTTCCCTCTTTGGCTGCGCTGTCTCGTGTGGGGGATATCGCTACTGCACTGGGGGAAGCCAACAATCACACGGTAGGGTTTCCAGAGGTGCTTCTAGCATTGAGTGTCGGTGTTTTACTGATGGTAGAACCATGCATTGCCCTGGTTCTCTGCTTCGATTACTCACGGTTTATTATCACCTCCGAATTCTGGGCGTTGTTGGCACGCTTGATAACGTGTTTGATATTTGTGAAGTTGTGTGGTGGTCTGGGGGGGGATTTGTACACTGCGCGCCTGTGCTTTGCCACGGGGTCCCTCACTTACGCCATTGCGACTATGATGTATTTTCTTTGGCTGTGGAATAGCAACAGTAGTCCTGAGGACAGGAAAGATAAAAAGGGGGAAGGCGATGATCTTCTACAGAGGGCTCGAAGGGGCGCAATCGCAGCACGATGGGGTGTCGCATGTCTCACTTCCTCCTCCATTTCGCCGTCGCTGCGGTTGCGTGTGTCTCTGCCGTGGTGTTTTCTTTCATTGCGCTTGGCGGGTGCGGAGGTGGCGAAGGAGACGCTTCTGCTGCGTCAATTTCTCAGCGAAAGTTGTTTGCGTCTTGTGCTAACAGAAGGGGAACGATTCGCTCTTGCAACATTTGGATCGGCGACGGTGATGGGTCAGTACGATCTTATTGCAAATCTCGGGTCCATCATGACCCGCCTTGTTTTTCGCGTGTGGGAGAACGCCTGCTTTGTGAAGTGGAGCCGTGACGCTGCGGGGGGTAAGCCGGAGGAGGCCATCAACCTTCTTTTTACCATGCTGCGGGTTGCATCGTATTTTGGTGCGGCAGTTGTGCTGTTGGCGCCACCAGTTGCGGAGGGGTTTCTCCTGAGACTGTTTTCCAGCCGTTGGGCTTCCCCGGTGATGGTGCAGGCGCTGCAGTTGTACTGTTACTTGCTGCCGCTCCTGGCATGGTTTGGACTGCTGGACGCATTTGTGCGTGCGACGGCATCGGCATCCATGCTGCAGCTTACGCAGCGTGTGATGTTGGCTCAGGCTGCGGTGTATGGTGTTGCATGTTACGTGGTGCTGCACCTGCGCTGGTTGGTTGTTGAACCGGTGCCGGGTCTCATCGTAGTGAATATCATCAGTATGGCACTGCGCTGCGTGACGTGTGTCTGCCTGCTGGTTGCGGGGCCCGCCATGACGACACCGCGGAAGGGTCACGGTTCTTCTCAGCCACTTTTGCGGCTGGGCGCATTTAAGGCCGTTTTCAACCGACGGATTGTGCTCGCGTGGGCGGCTCTCTTCGTGTGCACCCGGTGCACCCCATGGGGGTTTCTCTCCGCGTTTACTGCGGCCCCTCTCTTTGCGTGGGCCGTTGTGAAGTGGGACACAGAGCTCCGCCAAGTGGCATGGAACGCACTGCGTCGCTGAGTCCCTCGCATACTAATGCAGGCGCAAGAGTAAAAAAGCAAAACAAAACAATGTTACATGAAATAGAACCGAAAAACACTGTTGTGTCTGTTGTTTCGCAGGTTTTTTTTTCTTCCTTTACTGTTGTTGTTGTTGTTTCTTTACCAACCCGCAATGCCACAGCGGGGAACATCATCGTCCACCAAAAAAAAATTTTTTTTTTTTTACTCCCCTCTTTCTTCTTCTTCTTCTTTCTTTTTTCTTTCTTTTTTTAATATTCCAATTGTCTCGTGTTTCGGGAGCAGCTTTTTTTTTTTTTTTTCCACCGTTTACTAGTCGAGAGTAGTCTTGTATTTGCATCCTTTTTTTATTTCATTATTTTATTATCATTACTTTTTTTTTTTGTTTCATCGCATTTCCTTCCGTTAATTTAATTGAATTTATTTTTTTCCGTATATTTTGTTTGTGTGCTGTTACGGTTTGTACGCGGTGCCACATGCTTCGTCGCTTCAGTGCTTTGGGGCTGCAGCCCCGCCGGTGGGGCCTGCAAAAGCTTTCGGCTCGCTTCTGCCTCAGCATTAACGTGCCGACCATTGCGGAGTCGATCAGCTCCGGCAAGGTTGTAGGGTGGACCAAGAAAGTTGGCGACGCCGTCAGCGAGGACGAGGTGATCTGCCAGATCGAGTCGGACAAACTCAACGTCGATGTGCGGGCGCCGACAAACGGCGTCATCACGAAGATCAACTTTGAAGAGGGGGCCGTCGTCGAGGTGGGCGCGGAGTTGTCAACGATGAAGGCAGGGGAGGCTGGCGGAGCGGCAGCGGCCCCCGCGATGCAGCCACCACCACCACCACCACCGCAGCAGCAGCAGCAGTCATCACCACCACCGCCGCAACAAAAACGGTCTGTAGAAACCCCAGCACCGGCGCCAAAACCTCCGCAAGTTGTGACCACAGCGACCACCGGCTCCGACCCACGTGTGCGAAATGTGCGCATCTCTTCCATGCGCCATCGTATAGCGGATCGTCTGAAGGCGAGCCAGAATACGTGTGCGATGCTGACGACTTTCAACGAAATTGATATGACTCCCCTCATTGAGATACGTAACCGGTACAAGGACGACTTTTACAAGAAGCACAATGTAAAGCTGGGATTTATGTCACCTTTTGTAAAGGCCTGTGCCATTGCACTGCAGGATGTACCCGCAGTCAATGCCTCCTTTGGTACGGACTTTATTGAGTACCACGATTTTGTTGATATCAGCATTGCGGTATCAACACCACGAGGACTTGTTGTTCCCGTTCTGCGTGATGTACAGAAGGCCGATTTTGCTCAGATTGAAAGGCAAATTGCCGACTTTGGGGCGCGGGCAAGGGTAAATAAGCTGACGCTGGCTGAGATGACGGGCGGTACATTCACCATCAGTAATGGCGGCGTTTTTGGCTCGTGGATGGGGACCCCAATCATCAACCCACCGCAGAGTGCCATTCTCGGCATGCACGCAACGAAGAAGAAGCCATGGGTGGTGGGGAACGAGATTAAAATACGCGACATTATGGCGGTAGCACTGACGTACGACCATCGCCTCATTGACGGCAGCGACGCGGTGACATTTCTTGTGAAGGTGAAGAACCTCATTGAGGACCCCGCCCGCATGGTGCTTGACCTCGCGTAGGAACGGGAGGGCGCATGTATGTTTGTCTGCCTGCCTGTGTGTCTGCCTGCCTGTGTGTGTCTGCCTGTGTGTCTGCCTGTGTGTGTGTGTTTGCATGTTTTTTTTTTTTTTTTGCCCTTCTTACGGATGTGTTTACACGGCGCGTCTGCGCGCATTAAAAAAGCAATTCGTTGATGTTTTTTCTTTTCTTTTCCTTTTCTCTCTCTCTGTGAGGAGGAGGAGGGGGGGGGGGGGGGG
>NW_001849513.1:9589-21487 GCF_000209065.1 Trypanosoma cruzi
AAACAAAACAAAAACGAAGAAAAAAAAATATATAAAAAAAACAGGAAATAAATCTGAAATAAAAGGGGCAATAAATGAAACGAATGAAAAAAAGAAAAAAAAAACAACGGGAAATTACTGAACAAAAGCGACAACAACAAAAATGACGATGACGATGGAGAGAAGAAGTGGGGAGGGGAAAAAGAGGGAGACGCGAAAGGAAATGGGCCGCCCAATGCGGCCTGGTAAACCATGTAAAAACTGGAGAGGAGCAGGAAGGCGAGAAGGGGGAAATCAAAGGGAGAAAAAGCAAAAAACAAAACAAAACAAAACAAAACAAAACAAAAAGACGGAATGGAGAAATAAATGTGGATGGTGGTGATTGTTTTCCTCTTTTTTTTTTCTTATTATTACGAACACTTCGTGAATATGTTTTTCTGCCCGTATGGGAAATGTGTAGGAGAACTCCTCTCCCAGTGGACACGCAGAAAGATGTGTTGCAGGTAAGCTTCCGGAATATATATATATATGTATTGAAGTGGGGCGTGTGCCTTTGGTTTTATTTACTTTTTGGGGCTGCGCTTCATGTCTGTTCCTGCCATTTGTGCACTTTTTTTCTTTCTTCTCTTCACACACACACACACACACACACACAGAGGGAGAGGGAGAGAGAGAGAGAAGGGGGCAGGTGTATATACATACATTCACACTTGCCATTGTGCCTGAAGGAAGAGGGAGTAGTGAGAAGGGGGAAAAGGCCCGACGGGGATATTTAAATATAAATAAAATAATTACACATTTATATCCCCTTCGTGCACCCCCTCTTTTTTTTTTTTTGTTTTTTTTTTTCTTCTTTCTTTTATAGGGGAGAGGAGGAACGTCGTGTGGGTAACAGTGAAGGGGGGAGAGGCAAAACCGCAATAAAAACGCCGACAAGGAAAAAAGAGACAAGAAGAAAAAAGAGAGTTCGAACCTAAAACGAAACACACACAAAAAGGAACGAACGAACGAACGAAAGAAAGAACAATAATAATAAAAAAAAAAGTTCACACATACACCGACTGAAAGAAATGGGCGTGCATGAGGCAGAGGAGGTTCGTATGCTCTCCAAGCAGGAGTTGTTGGCGGAGCACATTAAGGCGATCCAAAGCGGTTACTCTGTCAAGCCACACCTTGAGTACACAACGATTCGCGCTGTGAATGGACCGCTGGTCATATTGGGTGATGTGCGTCTACCGACGTTTGCGGAGATTGTGAATATCGAATTAGCCGATGGTACCCTTCGCCGCGGGCAGGTGTTGGAAGTGGACGGAGACAAGGCCGTTGTCCAGGTGTTCGAGGGAACATCCGGGATTGATGTCATGCGCTCCAAATGTGAGTTTACCGGAAAAGTAATGGAACTCGGCGTCAGCGAAGACATGTTGGGTCGTGTCTTTAACGGTTCTGGCATTCCTATTGACAATGGCCCCCCCGTATTGCCTGAGCAGTACCGCGACATTCAGGGCATTCCAATTAACCCACGGGCACGTGTGTACCCGGAGGAGATGATTCAGACCGGCATATCGTCTATAGACGTCATGACGTCCATTTCACGAGGACAGAAGATTCCACTCTTCTCCGGTGCAGGTCTTCCTCATAATGAAATTGCTGCCCAGATTGTGCGTCAGGCCGGTTTGGTTCGAAAGGAGGGGAAACAAGAGGATTTCTGCATTGTGTTTGCAGCCATGGGTGTGAACCAGGAGACAGCAAGATTTTTTCGTACTGAGTTTGAGGAAAATGGATCTATGGAAAAAACAGTTCTTTTTATGAACTTGGCCAATGATCCAACCATTGAGCGCATCGTCACACCCCGTCTTGCGCTTACCACCGCCGAGTACCTTGCGTATGACTGCGGCAAACATGTGTTGGTTATTCTAACAGACATGAGTTCCTATGCCGATGCCCTTCGCGAGGTATCGGCGGCGCGTGAGGAGGTCCCCGGGAGACGCGGTTTTCCTGGATACATGTACACGGATTTAGCCTGCATCTACGAGCGTGCTGGCCGTGTTTTGGGACGTGCAGGGTCCATCACGCAGATCCCTATTCTTACGATGCCCAATGATGACATCACGCATCCTATTCCGGACCTTACAGGTTACATCACAGAAGGTCAGATTTACGTGGATCGGCAACTTCATAATCGTCAGTTGTACCCGCCCATCAACATTTTACCATCCTTAAGCCGACTTATGAAGAATGCCATTGGCGAGGGCATGACCCGCAAGGACCATGGTGGTGTCAGCAACCAAATGTATGCTGCGTACGCCATCAGTCGGGATATTTTGGCCATGAAGGCGGTCGTTGGCGAGGAGGCACTCAGCAGCGAGGATCTCCTTCACCTGGAGTTTTTGGAGAAATTTGAGAAGAAGTTTATTTGTCAGGGATTCTACGAGTCCCGCGATGTGTTTCAGAGCCTCGATCTCTGCTGGCAGCTTCTTCGCACCTTCCCGAAGGTTTTGCTCAACAAGATTGACGTCAAGACGCGCAACGAGTTCTACGACCGCCAACCCGAGCGGAAGTAGAGGTGTGCTCGCATGCATTAAGTGTTTATAAACCCAAAGAGGAGGCAAGAGGGGAAGTGGACGAGACGATGGCGCCACCTCCTACGCCTGAGACGGCTGCCGCGGCATTGCGAGGAGTATCCTAGAGCAGTCATGAAGCAGCGGCGGCAACAGGGAAGGGGAATTCGGGGGGGGTTAGGGTAGGAGGTGGGATAAGGTAAGGAGCACGCACATGTTTAACGAGTGAGGACAGAAGGGGGAGGGGAAAACGAGGGGGATGGGTGAAGTGTGCGTGTAAATATGTGTACCTGTGAGCGTGTCTGTACGTGTGGGGTGATAAGGCCAATAGCGCCAACGGGTGCTGCCGCTGTGGAGCGAGGAGAAATTAAACAACAACAACAATGATAAAATAAAAGGAAAAAAAAAGGAAAAATAGGCTGGAAATTACATTTTTAAATACACAAACGCACAGGCAATATATGTATGTATGTATGTATGCATGCATTGCAGGGACAATGAAATGTGAACCACGGTGGAAGGAAAAGGAGCGCAGCGCAGCGCACACACACAAAGTGATAGAGAGAACCACACACATGCAAAAAAAAAAAACCAAAAAAAAAAAAAAAAACAACAACAACAAACAAACAAATATTGGGTTTGTTATTTTTGTGTTTTTTTTTTTTATTTTATATTTTTATTTTGGTTCGTATGCAACTTTTCTCCCTTCTGTTCTTTCTTCCTCTTTTCCCACAACGACGACAATAAAAACGCCTCTGCGAATACTCCGTGGGAGGTGTGTGTGTGTGTCTGTGGTCCGTGGGGCTAGCCAATCCTTGGGTGGAGCCAGAAGACGGCGTGAAGCAAACACATAAAAAAGGGGCGGAAGGAAATAAAAAAAAAAAAAAAAACAGCCGTTGAGGCAATTACAAACAAACGAAAAACAAAACAGAAAAAAAATAATTAATAATAATAATAGGTGGAGAGGGTGAGGGAGAGTGAGGGTCCCCGTTAAAACAAAAAACAAAAGCAAAAAAAAAAAAGAAAAACAGCGAAGGGAGCCATTTATGCAATTTAAGACTACCGTGGCAAGTCCTTCATTAGCGGCGTCACATCTCTTTGATGTTGTTGTTTTTGCGGGTGGGACGGCAGATAGTCTCAGCCCACTGTGCAACAATGAGCCGAAGCCCATGCTTTGTATCTGCAATCGGCCCATGATATGGTACTGCCTGTACCCCTGGTACGCCGCCGGCTGTCGTACTTTTTTTGTTTCCGTCAACGAGGACTACGCGGCGTTGCAGAGTTATCTTCGTCGGGAGTTTTCGGATGTGGAGTTTGTCTTTGTGCTGGTGCCCTTCACGCAGAATGAAGCGCCGTCAACCACCTGTGACGTTGTGAAGGCATATTTGAAGCACAAGGAGTCCTTGTTGCCGAATAAGTTGGGTCATGCACGTGATGCCCTGCTTCTCAGCTGCGACACACTTCTGCCCGGATTGGACCCCGAGCCTTTTATTCGCAATTTTTACTGTTCAGTGGCGTCGGTGTCGGTTCTTTTGTTTTCGTCCGCTGAAGGGCACGCGCTCATCAACGCCGACGGAGGCATCATCGTTCAGGCGGGGCAAAAACCAACAAGGGGCACGGTGCTGGGTTTCCTGTAAAGCCGTATGCATACCGTTACACCTGCACCGCGTATGAGGAGACGGATGAGGATGACAACGGTGCCTCGACGACGAATTTAGGGGAAGACGGTGAGGCCGTTGGGGACACCAAGGGGGCCTGTAGTTATAGGTTGCACTTCATGTGCCCATATGAAGAGAGACAAGAACTTCGTATTAGCATGGGATTTGCGGGTCGTCGACCAAATCTCACCTTTACTTCTGACACAATGGACGCACATGCCTATCTTGTGCGACACTGGGCATTAAATGCTATCGCAGAGTCTGCGGGTAAGGGCATGTCGGTACAGCGTGATAGTATCCCTTTTTTGGCTAGGAGTCAGCATAGTATAGTAAATGAGAATAAGATGACGTTCCTACGTCCAGATGGAAAGATTAAGTATAATATTCCAAAGCACTGGTTGCTTGAAAGCGACTCCTCTGTGAATTTCCTTAATGCTTCTCCGGGCCCTGTATTGCCCTCAGAGGCGGATAATCTTCTTGTATGCTGCACCATTTACGAAGAAAGGCCGGAGAAATGCATGCGTGTTTACCGTGTCAGGACAAGGGAGGATTATATTGCAGTGAATCAAGAAATTTTGGCAGCAAAATGTCAATTACTGGAAATGAATGAGGTTAATGGAAGGAATAGTATGAGAATCAGTAGCAGAAGCACACGCGCATCTCAGCAAAAAGAGAGACTGGGACAAACTCAGAGGGTTTTGCGAACTTCCATGGAGAGGAAGTCTATCAATACAGCTGCGGATTCTGCGGGATTGCCTTTTTCCGCCTTTGCGCTAAGCGGATTAGTGAGTAATGCCGCTTTTACAATACACAAGACTGATACTTCTAGACAGATTAATATCATTCACAGTTTTTTGCGCACCGAGCCGACGTGCAAGGCCACCATTGCCCGTAGTATCGTTGGCAACAACGTGACACTTGGGCCAGACGTACGTATCACGAATAGCATCATTTTGGATAATGCTGAAATTGGTGCAGGTGCGATCATCTCCAACTCCGTTATCGGTTCATCGGCGATGGTAAATTCTGGGGTGCGTGTTGTGAGTTGCACGGTGGGCCCGCAGTGTCTCGTGGAGTCAAACGAGACCGACAGAGTGATTCGCGCGTAATTGTGAGAAATGTTGAAAGGAACTTTTATCGCATTCTGTTTTGTGGCCGCCTCTCTGCATTTTTTTGTTTGTGTGCGTATATATTTATATGTACGTGGTGGATGCTTGTGCGGCGAGGAAGACGAAGAAGAAGAGAGGGAAGTGGAGGAGGGGGAAAAAGTAACGTGGATTTAAAGCCACTTATTTTTGGTAGTTTTTGTTCCTTTTTTTGTGTTGTTTATTTGTCTCATCTTCAAAAAGCAGAAAAACAAAAACAAAGCAGGAATAATAATAATAATAATGTTAAAACAGAGGCACCTTGGGCTTTTTGCAGGAGCTGAAGAAGATGTATGCATGTATACATCGGTATTTTAATACCTGCCTATTTATTTTTATTTTATTTTTATTGTTCTGCTGCAATGAAATGGAAAGGAAAAGAGTATTAAAAAATTGACTTGGAAGCGTGATGCGTTACTCTCTTTCCCTTTTTTTTTTTTTTTTTTTGTGTGTGTGTGTGTACATGAGAAGGGGGGGAAACGACTTGTGTCCATTCATTAATGGATGTTGTTTATTTTTTTCTTTTTTCACGCTGGACCAAGTGAGGATGAAGCACCGTCTTGTTGTCCTGCAGCATGGCTCCCACGGCACGCATCGTGACTTGGGCTGCCTTGCACGATTTTTGCGGGCACTTGACTCCCCACCGATTGTTTTGGAACCGCAAGTGAATGAGGGGTTTCGTACGGATGACGGGGTTGTGGTGTGTGGTGCGCGTCTCGCAAAGGAGGTGGTCCGTTTTCTCAGCGGACTTTGCTCGGGGGAGTCTTTGGGGCCAGCAACGCACATGACACCTCTTGTAGACGGGAAGAAGACTGTGCAGTTAAGTTTTATTTCCCACTCTATGGGTGGGTTGATTGTTCGGGAGGCGTTACCGCAGTTGGTTCGGGAGGTACAGCGCCACGAGGGATGTTTACGGGTCGAGTGGAAGGTGTTTTGCTCCATTGCAACACCGCATGGGGGTACACGCCACATGGATGCTTTTATAAGATCTTATGTTGGGCGTCTGATAGGACGTGTGTACTCTACGGCGTATCATGACATGCTTTTGCAGTCCAATGTTCTTACCGAGCGTTTGATTTCTGCCGAGCATTTGGCTTCCCTTGGACTGTTTGAGCATCGTTTGCTGATATCAAGCATGCATGATCTTCTTGTTCCCCTGATGAGCTCTGGTTTTATGCTGAAGCCCTCGCAGTTTTGTGGGATGAGCCCTGCGGCACGAGAGGAAAGGGAGATGGCCATGTGTGCCTCGTCGGAGGAGGAGATGCATTCAAAGCGACACAGAATTGTGAAACTGACTTCGGAGGACTGGCCACACGACCACTACCCCGTGGAACGACGCATTGCAGAGGCGATGCTTGAAGGAGCGGGCGCTTTTGACTCCATTTTGGTAGATTTTAGTCATGTGCAGAAGCATTGTGACGATCCACACACGCGACGCACGGCGGAGCAACTCTCTCATCGGGCTCTGGTGTGCAAGGAACCCATTTGTCAAATGGGGCTAGAGGAGGTTTTTTGTTTTGTATCGAGGTGGGTGGCCAACGTTCTTGCGGCGTGCCATTGCTAGCACTCTTTGTCTACTTCCATGTGCGCTCGGCAGTCGACGCTGTCCACCGCACCGGTACGTTTCTCTGTCTGTCTCTGTGTGTGTGTGCATGCGTGATGTTTTGGTTGAAGTGATGTATTGAAAAGCCATTTGGAATTTGAAGTAAAAAAAATGACTGAAAAGAATTTTTTTTTTTAAATTTTTGCTGCGATCTCTTTTTGTTTGGTTGTTGCTGCTTTTGGCTCATGTGCCAGAAGAAATAGAGACGAGGGGGAGGGACGGCAACAACAACAAAAAAACAAAACAAAAAGCAAACAAACAAAAAGATCAAACCAAAGGGCGTGGGAGGCGGTCTTGTTGTTGTTGTTGGGAGGTGGCGGTGGATTTGTAGGGAAGCGCGGCGAAGGATGCCATGGCTTAGTGCCCTTCTCAGTGTGATTGCGGGCCTTCTTCTTTCGACTGCGCAGGCGCCGGTGGTGGAGGCAAAATGGACCAGCAATACAGCGGCATATTTGGGCGATGCGCCTATTTTTTTCCGTGTCACCGCCACAGCGGACTGGGACAATGAGATGAAGACGGGGCTTTTGGGGACTTGGGCCAACCGCAGCAACCTTTTGTGGTACTGTCGTGGGAACGCGGATGAACATGTCACTGGTGGCAAAGACGGCGCCCTCTACAAGTTATGCTGGAGCTCTGTGGACTTCCCGGGCCCTATCGTGAGCACCATCTTTGCGGATTTCAATCGGGATGGGAAGCTGGACGTTCTCGTGCAATGTGAGGATGGTGTTTTGTATTTTGTCAACGGCCGGCACCGCGACGACCCTCCCACAGCAATTCCAAGTGAAAATGTACCACGTTTTTTTGCTTCGACACCTCAAATGAGTTTGGTGACTGTATTTAGCCGGTGTGGGCTGCCGGAGATTGCCCTGGTGGACGTGACGGGGTCACTTGTGATTATGCAGGCCACAACACAAACGACATTGGGTGATCATTGCACTGGACAAGATGTCGTACCCACCTTCAATCCGTTTGTATTAGTGGAGGGAGTGAAGGGTGTGAGGGAGGTTGTTCCATTAAGTATTATTTCAGATGACATGGACGGCGACTGTATCGTGGATTTGCTCTACACTGTCCATGAAATAAACAGTGACACACTGCACGTATATGCATTCTTTCCTGAACGCTCCAAGCATGTATTGTTGTTGACATTAAAACCAGCGCGTCGCTACGGCTTTCCCACGGTTGCGGACGTCAATGGAGATGGGGCGCCTGACATCGTTTTTCCACTTTGCGTTTCTCAAAAGACATCTGTATCTTTTGGGGAATGTACACTATTTGATGGTTGGATAGTTTTCTACAATAATTTACAGGGGTCACCCCCATGCGCCGATGGAGGATGTTGTAACGGCCATCCCTTCGGCTTTAGCGAAAATGCATCAAAGGAATTTTATTTCCATGAGAAGAACGATTGTGGCATTAACACAAGTCTACAAATTAGTCTTGCCATGACGAGTTCATTGGCATCGCCATTGCTGCTGCGTACCGGAGATTATAATCGAGACGGCTACATGGACCTGCTGGTTCCGAGCACATACGGCCCTCTACTGCTCATGGCTGAAGCGAATTCTAATGGCATTTCCTTCAGTTGCGGACCTCTGGATAGGGATCGTGCGAGTCGTTCAGCGGACGGCGATCCTACGTACACAAAAGCGGTACCTTTTTTTGCCATTATTGCAGGGGACGCGGCTCTTGACATTGTGCTGACCTTCCACGGTGCGAGTGCTATTCCCTTGGGTTTTTACATGAATCATCTGTTGTCGTGGAAGCAGAATTACTTCCTTGGAAGCAGTGCCCTTAACGGCGCTGCCGCCTCGCACGACTGGGGGGTGTACCAGCCGGGCGCGGTTCACCGCTTTGGGTGGAGTGACTTCAACATGCGGCAGCGGTGGGCCTACGCTACACAACTGTCCAGGACTCAAGGGCACGCTCTGCAGCCGTCGCGTGTGCTTTTTGGTTTGGGCCGCACCTTCTCTTACATTCAGGGCTACGCTGTGGGTATCGTGGTTAATCAGCAGGGGGCGCATCACGCGTGGTCGGCGAACCTCGTGCCGAATTCGAACGTGTTTTTGTGGCTTAGTCCTCTGCTCTCGCAGGAGAGCTGGCGGCTGCGGCTGTATCTTGTCTTCTCGACCTACAAGAGACTGCTGATTCTGGTACTCGTCACCTCACTCGCGTTGATTGCCATTCCCATCATCTTTCTGAAGTGGAGGGAGGTGCAGCACGACTGCCGTGAGTGGAAGCTTCGCTAATGACGACGACAGAAGAAGAGGAAGGAAAAGGTGGGAGAGGGACGACGGGGGCGGGCAGCTGAAGGGCGGGGAACACGACAGATCCACAACGCTAGCAGGAGGAAGGAAGACAGCAGCAAAAGGAAGCACCAAAGTAATGAAGCGAATGTTTTTTCGTCCGTTAAAATCACAGACGGTGGTTGTGGGTGGGAGGACATGACACGCACAGCTGCAGTTGGAGCGGTGTCGTGCCACGGGCTCCCATATGGAATGCTTCTAATGAGAGCGAGAGGGACGGAACTCCAACACGCACTTTATCTTACACTGTTTGTATTCTTTGCATGCATGCAGATACACACGCACACACAACTTTCTTTTTTTGTGTACTTTATTTTTTCTTATATATATATATATATATATATATATATATATATATATATATATTTTAATTTGTGCATTGTTGTGGAAAGACTCCCGTAGGCGATTTTTAGGGAATACTTTCTCCAGCACACAGTCACACACAAGAAACCAGCAAGCGTCACCTGCTACGATGGGCCACCTCGAACAATGGCGTTCTCGGCAGAAGATAGGCATGGGCAAGGGCTCTCGCCACTGCGTGATCTGCTCGAACCAGAAGGCGGTTATTCGGAAGTACGAGCTCAACGTATGCCGCCAGTGCTTCCGTGAGAACGCGGCAAACATTGGATTCAGCAAGCTTCGTTGACGTTGACAGCCAGTGCCGCAGGGATATTGGGAGTATTAAAATTTTATTTATTTATTTATTTTATTTTCAATCGTTTCTTTGTCCCAATGAGATTGTGGATGTGCCGTTGTGTCGTGGGATGTACATATAAATATATACATTGACGTCCTCTGCTTCATGCTCGGCCTTTGACTGCAATAAAAACTTGTAATGCCTGCCTTCCCACATTTTCTTGTCTCTGACACATTGCGTGCACCCACACACTTATGTGTCAGAGACACCTCTCTCTCCGAGGGGATCCTTTTTTTTTTGACAAGTAAAAGGACCACCCTCCCCACACCCTCCCTTCAAGAACAAAAGCAAAAAAAAAAAAAAAGAAAGGGGTGAGGGAAACAAATCACGTGGTAAACGAGGGAAAAGAGAGTTTATTGCAACAGAGTAAAAGAATGAACTTCTCTCGTGTAGCTATACCTGGTGTTAAGCAAACCATAACGCTCTGCAGCGCGAAGGGAGGTGTGGGAAAATCCACATGCTCCGTCAATGTGGCGCTTGCACTGAAAAACATGGGCTTCAGTGTTGGTATTGTGGATGCGGACATCACCGGCCCTTCTATACCCACCATGATGAGCGTGGATGCCTCACAGGTGGAGACATATCGTGTGGCTGGCAGTGACCGATTTGCGCCACCAACGAACTTTGGTGTCAAGGTCATGAGCATGGGTCTTGTTGTGCCGTATGACGAGGCCATCGCAGTGCGAGGGCCGATGGTAAACAAATATATCCGAGCCCTGTTATTCCAAACAGACTGGGACGAGTTGGACTACCTCGTCATTGATATGCCACCGGGGACAAATGATGTGCACTTGACACTGACACAAGAGGTTGTTCTGACAGGCGCGGTTATCCTTTCCACGCCTCAGAGAGTTGCCCTGGTTGATGTTCGACGAGGAATTGACATGTTTGCTGCCGTCAATACCCCTATTTTGGGCATTGTAGAAAACATGAGTTACTTTGCATGCGGTCAGTGCGGCACGAGACACAATTTGTTTGGCACCGGCGGTGTGAAGGCAACTGCGGAAGAGCTTGGGGTGCCATTTCTCGGGGAAATACCATTTGTGCCGCGCATCATGCAAGATACAGACGCCGGGTACCCACCCGCACTGCGTGGGGACGGCACAATGAAAGCAGCAGAGCCGTTTTACAAGTTAGCAGAGCGCATTAACGACGCCGTTGTCGCACTAAAAACAAACAAGGCGAACAAACTCAGAGGCGCTGGACCATCTATTCAATTTGATGGCTAGCACGACGAAAATCACTTCAATGAAAAAAAAAAAAACAAACCAAAAAAAGAAAAAAGGGAAACTTTTCCTTTTGCCGCGTCGGTGATGGCTGGCTCTTGTGCGGCAGTCTTCTTCCTGTCATTTCTGCAGCTGCATCGTCACTTCCTTTCCCCGCTTTTCCTCGTTGTTTTTTTTCCAACGCGTGCGACACAAGGTTGAAGAGACCTTTTGAGCTGATCCAGTGGAGGGTAGAAACAGCGACAGACCCGACCACCGCCAACAATGACTTACCAATCAATGACAACCGCATGGTGTGTTGCCATCCTGCTCCTTGCCGTGACAGGCGCAAACGGCCTGTACGTGCTGGAGCTGGTGCAAGTGGCTCATCGCCACGGTGTGAGTCCGCCTCCGGTGGCCACACCCAACCGTGAGAAGTTGTGCAGCCCCAACGGCGCAAGCAGCTGCACCGCCATCGCAAAGAGAGGCGTGGAGCAGATGACGGCCATGGGGGCCCACATTCGGCAGCTGTACAGCGGGGACGCGGCCACTTTTGGTAGCGCCACGTGGTTCCAGTCGCCCTACGACGTTTCAGCCGTGTCCACCCGTTCCATTGCGGACCCCGCCACGGTCCAGGCGGCGGCGGCGCTGCTGGGTGGGATTTACGCCAGTGAGAACGCCACTATCGTCCCGACGATCATCTCGACCGCACCCGAGCGGGACACTCTGCTCAACGTGGAGGCATTC